>NC_041690.1:2032433-2332433 GCF_900005765.1 Plasmodium relictum
AGTTATCCAAATGTGTTTCTGAATATCAATAATTATTAAATATGTTTTATTCTAATTTAATTCGTACTATCTACAACATATTTTTAAATGGTTTTTGTTGTGTGCGTATTTGTGTGCGAGGTATTTATTTTACATTGACAGTAATTCATAAATTTAAAAAAAAAATGTTTTAAAACAAATATATGCTATATATTTTCTTTTACTTCTCCTTTTTTCTTCCTCTTTTTATTATATATTTAAGTGTTCCATGAATCATTATAATTCAGATTCATTCTACAACACTTTTTTTTTTGGAAAATATAATTTTGTAAATTTTGCAACATAAAAATAAACACATACAAAAAATTATTTCTTTATAAAAAAATAAAATAAAAAGAAGAGATTTTAGTTTTTAAATATGTTGACAGATGCTTTTGCACACCCCACTATTTTTCAATTTGTCTTTTATAGACGTCAAAATAATTCTCCTATTTATTTTGGGTCGTTTTACGTTTAAAAAAAAAAAAATTTCAAGAAATTTTTAAAAGTTGATGGATGAGATAAAAAAATAAAATTTAACATGAGTAAAATAAGATTTTTTAATAAGAGAATAAAGAAAAAATAAAAAAACAAGATGTAATAAACAAAAATGATTATAAAATTCTGTATGTAATATAAAATAAAAAAATTAAATATTTTAATAGTAACAAAAAAGTAAATATTAGAAACACACAAAGTTTTTATAAATATATATTAAATATTGACATATCAATAATAGTAAAAAAATATGAAAGAATATATAATTTTAAAACAAATTTATCATTCATATTCAAAAAGATGAAGTTACCATATTAAATATTAAACAAAAAGAATATATAATAAATATATTAATATACTCAAACAATGGTTTAAAAAAAGAAAGAAAGATTGTACCTAAATATAAAGAGAATAAATTTATATGTGTGTGAAGCATAAAAGAGTACTATTTATGACAGAAATATATACAATTTAAAGAAACATTAGAGATATCAGATTAAATGTAAATATTTAGAATAGAAAAAATGCTTAATAGTGTAGAAATAATATATAATTAAATTTAGCATTTGTCATCATGATAAAGAAAATTATTTTGACTACTTCCAGGTTTTGCATCTGCATGTGTATAATTATCAATTGGTAATTTTTTTTCTTTTGCTGATGATAACATAGATATAATTGATAAAATTAAACCAGAAATAGATAAACTAGGATTATAGTCGTCACCTAATAAACTTAAACATATATCCCCATTTGAATATACATGGGTGTGTTTTGGTGGTTTCTGAAGAAAATATACAGTAGGTGGTTTCAATGGATAATCATTTGAAAAAATAATTTTTATTTTATAAACTTCATTAGCGTATATGGTATTTTCCAATCCCACATACTGTACAATCCAAACTCTGATATTATTTGGGTGCACATCTATAGTGCAATTAATAGGTGGATTTTTTAAAAAATTATTTAACTCTTTTTGGATTCTATAATTGGAATTTCCTAAATTGTATTTCTTTTTTATATGTTTTAATACACTTTTTGATGGTTCTAATCCACTTTTACTTGAAATTTTATTTGGTTGTAATGTAAATAAACGTCTTGTAATACTCTTATTTCCTTTCAATATATGTTTTTTCTTTTTTTTGTAATATAAAGGATTTTCATATATATTAATCTTCTTTTTTGTAGTATAATTTGTCCTTATCATAAAGTTCAAGTATTTGTTCCTATAATTTGCAAAACATTTATATCTAGGACTTTTGGAAATAAAATTGGATTTTATAAAAACTTTATTTCCATCATTTATAAAAATTAATATATAATATATTATTAAGATCTCCAGAATTTTTATTTTTCTCATTGTTTAAGTCTGTTACCGTGTTATCTATGTCTTTTATTTACTTAAAAATATCATCTATAAAAAATATATATGTGTTTTTTAAAAAATTCTCATTTCTTATAAAATACTATTTAAAAATTAATGAACGGAAATAATTATATATATGCTAATTTTTATTTTTATTTTTAAATTTCTATAGAATTAATTCTTTATCATGCTTTATCAACATATTTCTGAATAATACAACTTTTTTTTTTTAATCTATATATGCATTTTTTTTAATTTTCATATTTTATTTTTCATGTTTTACTAATTTAAAAAAAAAAAAAAAAAAGTTCCTTTTTTTGTAGAATTTTATGTTTATCTTTTTTTTCTTAGCAAAACATATTGAATTTTAAAAATAACATTTTATGGTATAATACCTCTTAAATTTTTTTTTATTATAAAAGTTACTATAAGGAATGTTATACTTTCAAAAGATCAATCAGCATTTTAAAAAATATTTTATATTTTATATTTATGTTTTTTAATTACATTAGAAAAAAAATTGAAAAAAAAATTATTTCATTCTTAAAATGTATTATTTTAAATGGAGAAAGTAAAAAATTAAAAAATTGTTATAAGTTTTATATAATTCTTTTAAAAAAAAATAAGAAATGTTTTCTTTATTTAAATTTAAGAAGGATAATACTATTTATTTAGGTTCAAAAAGTAGTCGAAAAATAAAAATACTATGTAATTTTTTTTAATTATATTTTCTATTTTTTTTTATTTTATTTTATATATTTATTTATATTTTAATTCTTCTAAAATAAGTTATGACATAATCATTAAGAATCAGTTGATAAAGCAAATATTTTTCTATATATTAAGTAAAAAAAAAAAGGAAAAAAATTACAAATAACATTTTCAGGTTTTCACAATATAATTTTCCTTAGTATATTTGAGCAGAAGTATTTCATAATTATGAAATACAAATTTAATTGTATTAGTTTATTAATTCTCATAATAATAAAAAAAAAATTTTTAATTAGGATTGATAAATTAGAATAATACATAACATTAAGTTTTCTTCAGTATATATATCTTCCCAAAATACAATCATAATAATACTTAAACATCTTGAAACACTTTATTTAATTTAGATTAATATTGGTATTTTATATTTTATACTTATTTAAAATTTTTTTTTTTTTTTTTTTTTTGAGACAGCCATTTTACTTTGTCAAAATATAATGGGGGGAAAAAAAAAAAAGAAAAAAGTGTAACAAAATAAAAAATATGAACAGAAAAAAATTATAAAAAAAATTAAGAAAAACTAGTATGCTTATTTCATTTTTTTTTATAATAAAACATATAGAATTAAGCATATGTCTTTTAATAAGAGAATTATTATATGATTTTTTTTAAGGTAAAATTTATTATATATATATATATATATATAAATTATATTTTTTTTAAATGCTTATTTTCATGTACTATTTATATTTTACACTTTAAATACATCATTATTTTTAATAATCAACATAATTTATAAATATTTTTTTTTTTTTTAAATAAATTTTTTTTTATCCTTTTGTTCAACTTTTATTGATTTGTTTAGATTTATTTCTATATCTTTTATATATGTTTGATCAAAAAACTGATGCTTCATAATTTACACCCTTTAAAAAAAAAATTACTAATTATGCTCCAGTATTTTGTAAAGTTAATGTAGAGTCAGGATGGATATTTTAAATAAGAGAAAAAAGAAAAAGATATTTTCTGAAGAAGAGAGTGATAGCGATAGCGAAAATGTTTTGAATAAAATAAATAATAAAGAAGTATTAGAAAATCAACCGTTTTCAGATTTCAATGAAGTAAATGAAAATAAAAATATCCTGAATAATAAATATTTGAATGAAAACAATTTATTAGATGAGAATACATCAGAAGAAAATAAAGAAGTAAAAAAGAAAAGTGATAGTAATGAATATGATAATAACAAAATAGAAAGCTGTGAATATCAAGACAATGGAGACCAAAGTAACAGTGTTGAATATAATTTAAAAGAAAAAAAAAAAAAAAAAAAATTGAAAAAAAATTATTTTCAAGAAAATAGCATTGGAGATTCTGAAGATTTGATGGAAACTAAGAAGAAAGAATGCAAATTTGACAAAAAAAATTTTATTGTAAAAAATAAAAAAAGTAACAATACATTTATTAAAAAAAATACAGTTAAGACTGATATGGATAACGAGTTCAAAAGCAATGAAATAGTAAACGAAAAGCATGAATTTGATGAAGAAAATAATAAAAAAGAAAATTGTACAAAAGTAAAGAAAAGTGAAAATAATGATCAAAATATAGGTAACAATTATGAAAGTAAAGACAAAGATAATAATTATGAAGATGAAAACGAAGATAAAAATTATGAAAGTGAAAACGACGAAAAAAATTTTGAAAGTGAAAATGAAGATAAAAGTCATGAAAACGAAAATAATGAAGAATTAGGGTATTTTGAAAAAAAAAAAAAAAAAAGAAGAATTCAAAATGATGCTGCCAATAGTGATATAGATGTACAATATGAAAAAGAGAACAAGCATGAAGTAAAGGATACTTTAAAAGAAAAAAAAAAAAGAACAAAAAATTCTAAACTAATGGACCATATTAATCCTGATGAAGACAAATTAAAATTAAAATTAATTCAAATATCCTTTTCAAAAAAAGAATATAATATTGAAGAGTTTATTTATGAATGTTTAAAAGTGATAGTTCCATTAAACAAGCGAGAAATTTTTTTAAGTAATGAAAATATAATTTTTGAACATATTAACAGAGAAGATTTAAAAAAATTAGAAATTCTTTGGTTTAATAATTTAACAAAAAATAGACAGAAAAGTATAATTTGTTGTTTTAATACACTGAATAAATTAAATAATGAACATAATCGCATTATAAATGATACGAATAAAGAAGAAAGTTTAAACAGTGAAAATAATTTGTGTGAAGAAAACAAAAATAATTCATTACCATGTAATATTTTTGATAAAAATAAAGAAACAATTATCATTGATTATTTAGTTGAACTATGTAATCAGCAAGTTAAATTAATAAAAGAATATATATCATATATAAAAAAACATATTTATGATCTATCTTCAATAGTGGAAAATAATCAACGAATAAAAGAAATGAAAATAGTAGATCCAATGAAAAGAAGAGAATTATTTTTTTATTTAAATATATGCATATCAATGAATTATGTTCAAGAAAACTCACCAAATATTTATTCAATTTCTTCTAATATAAATCCAGACATTAGGGGATTCAATTTACACCCTATGTTTTCACATATTAACAAAAAAAAAGAACAAAAAAGTGAAAATGCAATTAATCCATGGGAAAAATTGAAATTACTGAAAAAAGGGAAAAAAAATGATACAATTAATAAAAATGAATATATTAAAAAAAAAGAAGATATAATGTTTGAAAATGAAGCAGATGAAAAAGAAAAGGAAAATAAGGATACAGAAAAAGAAGAAAGATATTTAGGAGAAATAGAACACATAGAAAAAAAGGAATTAGAAGAAATAGAAAAAAAAAAAAAAGCATTAGAAGAAATTGAAAAAAAAAAAAAAGAAAGGGCTGATAAGAAAACGTTTAATGTATACTCATTATTAGAATCAGCTGCTCAATTTTTTGGAGAAGGTCCTAAATATTCGAATCCTAATATTCAAGAATTTCATAAGTCTAATAATAATCAATTAGTGTATATAAAACCTCCTGATAACATCGATGAAAAAAATATATTAATAAATTTTTTCTTACAATTTCCGAGTACAAATAAAAAGTTAGAATATAATAAAAGAAGGATATATGCAGAAAATTATGGATTGATTAAAATTATTAAAAATAACGAAAACTTACCAATAAATTTTGAATTAAATACTCAACCTTGGGAGTTAGAAGAATATAAAAATCTATGGAATGAACAAAATAAACTTAATAATTTTCAAATATGGAATATGTCAAATGTTTTAAATTATGATAATTTATCAGAATATACTTATTCTTCTAATACCAAAACAGAACAAGTTAATCAAAATGAAAATAGCAAGGGTGAAATAAACAAAGATAAATATATGAAAAATGAGTTGAATAAAGATGAAAGTACAAAAAATGAATTGAATAAAGATGAAAGTACAAAAAATGAAATGAATAAAGATGAAAATAAAAAAAATGAAATGAATAAAGATGAAAGTACAAAAAATGAAATGAATAAAGATGAAAATAAAAAAAATGAAATGAATAAAGATGAAAATAAAAAAAATGAAATGAATAAAGATGAAAGTACAAAAAATGAATTGAATAAAGATAAAAATATGAAAAATGAAAGCATGATAGCAAGTAACATTGAATTAAAAAAGACTGGTAGCAGAAAAAGTGAAATTTTAACAAGGAAAATAAAAAAAATATTCTGTACTGATGATTCTAAGCAGTTGAAACTAACATCTTTTCTAAGTAAGGATAAAATAAATGAAAGTTTAAAAAATGAGAATGAAATAAAAACTAATGTAGAATTAAAAGAAGAGATAAGTAATAAGTCTACTTCTATAACTATTGAAAATGAAGATGTAGAGTATATAACAATAAAAAAAAAAAGGAAAAAAGTATTAGATGATGCACAGATAAATAGCGAATATAATACTAATAATCTAAATGATAGCACTGAAAATAATATGAGAAATAAGACAAATAAGAATAAGGAGGAAGAAAATAATAATGAAGACAAAAAAAAAATATATGAAGAGTTTATTAAGAGGGAAAAATTTAAGGAAGAAAAAAAAAGGTGCATATTTAATAAAATATTTTTATTATTTTATATATATTTGTTCTATTTTTTTTTTCATGATTTTTTTACTGCATTATTTATTTTTATTATATTTTTAAATATATGTACTTATTTATATATATATCTTTTTCTTTTTTTTAAGATTATTAAATGATAAAGTTAAAGAAATATTTGAATTAGAAGCAGAAGAAAGTGAAGATGAGAATATAGAAGATCCTGAAGAAAGAAGAAAAGCACAACTTTTAAAGAAACAAAAATGTGAAGAAAATGATATTGAAGATGATGAGGAATATAATAGTGAAGAGTATTTACCTAAAACTTATATATATATATATATATATATATAGAATATATGTTAAATATAATCATTCAAATTTATTATTTTCTTTAAAAATTTTTGTATATCTGTATAAATAAATATGTTATATTTTTACTTATTTTTATTTTTTATTTTTTTTATTTAGTTTCAGTGCATTTATAAATAATGAAGAATGTAATAGTGACAATGATATAGTAAAACTAAAACATGTTGAAGAAATGGAAAAATTAGAAGAAGATATATTTCTTAAAAAATTTACATATCAAGGAAAAGAATTTAATAAAGAATTAACTAATAAAGAAAAGTTAGAATTAGAAAGAGAGAAACAATTATTAAGAAAAAAAAAATTATTACTTAATTGTAACTTAGGAAATGTGAAACTTAGTGATTTTGAATCAGATAGTAGCAGTAGTTCAAATGAGCCTTTTAAGAATTCTTTATACGAAGATTATACTGAATTTGATAATGTAGATAAGATAAAGAAAGATAAAAATTCATTGGAATATTCTTATAATGATAACGTTTTCAAAAAAGGAGAATATATTAGTGAGGTTATGGATGAAAAAAAAAAGAAACAAAGTAAGAATTATATTTATATCTATGTATATAGATTTTATTAATTTTTGTTTATATTATTTTATATAAAAAATTTAAATGCCTTTTTTAATTTTTTGGAATTATAATTTAGTGCATTTTAATACATTTCTGTATCATTTACTATGCTTTACACAATTTTAATTTTATGTTACATAAAATTTTTTTTAATTTTTTTTTTTTAATGATTACTATTATGATTATTACTTGTTTTCTTTTTTTATATTAGTTTTAAAAAAAATTGATGATGTAATATATAGAAAAGAAGTTAATACAAATGAAGGAAAAAAAATAGTCATTAAAAAAAAAAGAAAAATTCGTTTTCACCAAGATTTATCTGATATAACAGTAACAGAAGAAGAAAAATTAGATGAATACGAAAAAACAAAGAAGAAACATAAAAAAGTAAAAAGCAATGTAGTAGAAACATCTAGCTCATTAAATATTCCAAGTAAAGTAGTAAATCATAGTAACAAAGCATCAATAAAGTGGAATAATAATATAAAAGATATTAGTGAATTAGATACACCAACAAATGGAGAAATATTTAAAGGATTTAGAAAGACAGAAAATCTTCAATAAAATATTTATAGAAATAATTAAATAAAGGAATATATAATATCTTAATAAATTATGTAAAAAAAAAGAAAAAATTAATATTTATAAAATTTAATGCAAATCTATTTGATTTTATAATATTTTTGTCTATTTCTTATCAATTAAAGAGTGAAAATATTAAAAAAAAAAAAAAAGAAAAAAACTTAAATTATATATAAATAAGCAATTTAATTAAGTACTTCTAAACATTTTTAGTAATTATAATTTTCTTAATTTTTTTTAAAATACATATCATCTAAATAAAAAAATACATATACATGTTTTTTTCCTTTTTTGGCAAATTTCTATATCTTTACATATTTTAAAGAAGTAAAAAATTTTAAATCATAATCTTTATATAAAGCGATTATTTGTGCATTATATTTTAATATATATATTAATCAGTTACAATTTTATTTTTGAATTGTTTTCTTATTTTTTTCCGTTAAATTTTAATAACTTATATTTTTAAATATTTTTTTTTTTAAGCATGTACATTTAAAATTGATGAACATTATATTTTTTTTTTTTTTTATGTTGAAATGTAATTAGTTGATAACAAAAAAGAATTTTATTAAAAAAAAAAAAAAAAAATTGAATAAATAAAATAGTAAGCTATATAAATTTTTTTATTTTGAAAATTCTTATTTTTTATTAAATCATTAATTCTTTTTTGTAAAATTTATTTTTCATTTAGTCATTAAAATTTTTTTTTATCTTTTTTTTTTTTTGTTTAATAATGAATAAAAAAATAAGTTCATCTTATCAAATCTATGAAATAAGGAAATTCGGTTTTGAATTACCAAAAGAATTTCAGCCAAATGTAAAATATGGATTTTTTAGAAATTTATTTGGGGATCACTCTTCTTACTATGTAATAACAAATAAAAATATTTTTATTTTTATTTTATTTAATGTTTTTAATATAATTCTTAATAATACTATAAATTTTTTCTTTTAAACATATTATGTAAATCTTTTTGATTTTTCTTTTTCAGCTTAAAAGTTTTTTAAGAGTATCATCAAAAGTATTTGCAGGATTTTTACTTTTTTATTATCCGTTGGATAAAGTTCATTGCAACATTCGTAGATTTGTAATTTATTTTTTATAAATAATTATATATATATATCTTTATTTGTACTGCACTCTTTTATATTATATTTCACCTTTTATTTTTTTGTTTTTTTTTTAATTCTATTTTTATATGCTTTATGTTACCTTATTTATATATATATATTTATATATACTTTTTTTTTTTTTTTGTCATATATCTATAGAAAAGAAATATGAAAAAGTAATATTTCAATAATTATCTATTACTGAGTTTATAAAAAAAGAAGGAAGATAATTAGGTTTTTAGAAGATTGTCTTTTTTTATTAATTTCTCAAGATATAAAGATTTTTACTTTCACATTTTAATATATTTTATTATTTATTTCTTTATTTTATTTTATTTTTATTTTTATTTTTATTTTTATTTTTATTTTTATTTTTTTTGTTAATTTGATTATTTTATATATAACAAATTAGAAACTTTAGAAATATAAAAATTAAATAATAATAAGATTAAAAAAAATTAATATTATTTTATTTAAATTATTATTTTTAATAACCTAAATTTTTTGACGTATCTAACTAAATTTTTAAAATTAATGATACCTCTCTATAATTTTATCAAACTTGCCAATTTAAAAATAAATTTTTATATCTTTTAAAAAAAAAAATAATAATTTATTTTTTTTTATTTTTTTTTTTCATATTTGTAAAAAGAAATTAATTGAAATAAAGTGAAATTAGTAATTTCAATAAATTTAAATTAAAAAAGAAAAAAAAAGGGAAAAAATTTTAATAATCTAAGGTATAAAAAAATATCAATTAAGGACTATAAATAAAAAAATAAGAATAAAATATATGAAAAATTAATAAAAAAATATATTTTTCTCCCTTTTTTCATTTATATATTAAAAAAAAAAACATTTTTATGTTTAAGTGAATAAGTCTATAATATCATGATATATATATATATTGATGAGATAAAAACCTTAATTTTATTTGTATTTCCTTTTTAAATATTTGTATAAAAATGAATAATATTTTTGAATAAAAGAAAATATTTTAATAATTTATCAATTATTTTTTTTTTTTTTTTATGTTCTGATAAGTAGGGGTTTGAAGCAAATTAGTTCTTTTTTTCCTTCTTTTTTTATTCCTTTTGTTCATATAATAATTTTTTTTGTTGAATTATTTTATATTTTAAAAGAAATTACATTTAAAATGTAACATGTGAATAGAATTAATTCTATTGTAACAATAAAATATAATTATTTCTTTTCTAAAAGGAGTTAAATATGTTAAAATGTAATATAAAATGTTTTTATCGCATAGCTTTTTAAAGATAAGTTATAAAAAAAAAAATTTTTATTTTAATGGAAAAAAATGTTTTCATGGTTTTATCAAGAAAAGGAAAATAAAAAATAGTGTTCTTAAGAGAAAAGATAGAATAAAAATAGAAAAGAAAATTAAATTTAAAGAAAAATTGAAGATTATTTTTTTTAGTTCTATATACTTTTTCAGCGCTGATTATATTTATCATGTGTATATATTAAAAGATAAAAATGAGAACAATTTAATTAATCAAGAAAAAAAAAATATAAATGAAAAGAAGAGTGAATTGCCAGGCTATTTAAATAAAATAAACATACTTAGTAAGGGAAGCAATACAATAAACCAAAACGTAGAAAAAGAAAAAATTAAAATTAATGAAAAAAGAGAAATAAAAAAAATACAACAAAATGAAGACCCTTATGAAATAAAAATTAACCGTATAAAAAAAAAAGATGGAGATGAAAATTATATAGAAAAAGAATTGATAAATAAAAAAAATCAGATATTTGGATATAATGAAAATAATAAAATGACAGATAAGGAAAATAATATTAAAGATATAATTGCAAATAATTGTTATAGGCAACATTTTTTAAATGGTTGCAACTTATTTTTACTTGCAAATGGAATTGTTTTTTTAAGTTGGAGATTAGGAGAATTAATGAAAAATAAAAAATTATTTCATTTTATGAGTAGAAATTTTATATGCTCTTTTGATAATATTAAAAAAAAATATTATCATACAATTTTAACTGCTAGTATTAGTCATATAACTTTTCCACATTTTTTATTTAATATGTGGGCTTTTCATACTATAACTAACGTGTTATTGTCTCCTGAAATTAAAGAAAATAAAAAAAATTATTTATTTTTTAATTATAAGTCAAATAGTTTAGAAAAAAAAATTAACGATAATGATATAATTAATATATGTATTTTATCTTCTTTGTTTTCTACTATTCCATATATATTTTTGAATAAAAAAAATCAAATTCTAGGTGCATCTGGAGCAATAATGGGGCTTATTTATATTTTATCTACAGTTAAACCAAATGAAGTGTTTATTTCTATTTTTCCTTTTCCTTACTTAAAATTATCTTCATTACAATTATGTCATTTAACTATTTTAACAAATTTCCTTTTTCTATTTTTTAAAAGAAATGTTTTCAGTGTTGCATGGTCAGCACATTTATTTGGACTTTTAGGAGGAGTATTTTATAATATTTATCAAAGAAAAAATAACAATTATAATTATTATCCTTTTATTGAATTATCATTAAAAAATGGATATATTGATTATCTTAATTCTTACTTAGATTTCGTTGATATGCTGAAGTGTTTACAATTAAGAACTGAATTATTCTTTTCTTTAGATAAAAATTATATTAAAATATTAAACAGAAAAATTCATACAATTAAAATGCTTCAATCACAGAGAAGATTAAAGTATAATATTCAAAAAATGAAAAATTTAGAAAACATGTCAAAGTAATAATATCTAACAGGAATAAGAAAAAAAGGGGGAATTCAAATAAGTGAAATTAATCAAAAAGATCAAAAGTAAAATGAAGTTTTACATATTGTAAAATAATATAAAGTACAAAAATACACATAGAATATACTATTAAATTAGAAGGAATAAATATAAATATATATTTAAAAGATATATGAATTTTGTTGGGGGATTTATTATTTTTTATAATATTTTTTTTCATTAAATACAAATGTTATGTCTTTCTAAATTTTATATGTATAAATATATTTTTTTTTTTTTTTTTTGATACATTTATTTTCTATTTTTTTTTTTTTTAAATAAAATAATGGAATAGCAAAAAAGAAATCAATATATACTTTATTTTTAATGGAACATAACAAGAACATTTTGATCATTTAAAAGATATATTTTATTTATTTATTTAAGTTTATAATAATAATCTATAAGAGAAAAAATATTTTATTTTTATGATCTAGAATGATTCAATTAATATTTTTATAATCATTTAATCTGTTCACAGTTGCATGTTCAGCAAAAATATTTAATGCAAATTTATTTTTATTTTCTATATAAAAAATTTACTTAACATTTAAATAAAAATTAAAATATATAACAATGAATTAAATATGAAAAAAATTAATATATATATATATATATTAACAGGAAGTGAATAAATTAAAATAGCCTTATTTAACTTAATATGTAATTAAACCTTTGAAAATTTTATATATATGAGCTTTCATTACTTATAAAATATCAAGATACAAATAAAAATATTTAAAGGTAACTAATTTTTATATTTAAAAAAAAAAATTATTTCATCTATATATAAAAAGTTTCATTAATATAAATGTTTAAATCATTAAAATATTTATATTTTTTTTTAATTTTTTTTGAAAGTTTATATAATATATTCTATAGGTACTTTTAAGGAAATAAATATTAAAGTTTTTTTCTTATAAACTATGCAACAATATGCTCTATATATATATATATATAGAAAAATAATTATTTTTATTAAAAACTCAATAATAGAAATTTTTTCTATTCGAACATTAGAATTTTTTATTGCATGTATTATTACGACACTGCAAAAGTATACATCTACTTTAATAAATAAAATTTAAATGAAAAGATAAAAGTATAGCTAATTAAAAATATATCTATATATCTATATATAATATTATATATATATATATATATATATATATATATATATATATATAAATATATATATAAATATATATATAAATATATATATAATTATATATATATATTTTTATTTAATCAATTATATTTATGAATTTAAAAAATATTGTAAAAATTTATATGTATATATATTTTTTTTTGCTTCTTGAATAATGAGCATAATTTTTTTTTAAATAGAAGATAAAATTTTTTTTTTTAATTTATATTTCAATTTTTAATAAATAATGAAATTTTTTATATTAGTTTTTTTTCTTTTTAATTTTTTCTACTTTTTGGATGTTAAATGCAACAAAAACATATCTTTATTAAATGATCCCTTAACCCCTTTAAATAAATTTGATAAATATTATTTACGCTTATTCAAAAGAGTAGAAAGATTACAAAATGTGAAAAATTCTTTAAATGTAATCCCTTATTTATAGATATTTACATAAGATTTATATAGATTGGACATATAAAGATATATTTAGAATTTTTTGAGAATTAAGTTTTATTATTATGCTAAATATTTTAAGTATTTTTAATTATCCAAACTATATTTTTAATTTTTTTATATATCTAGTACATTTTTTATATTTGTACAACCATCTATTAAAACCAAAATTTTATAATTTTTTTTTTTTTTACAGGGTTTATATATGAAAAACAGAGTTGTTGTTATTTATTTCTTTGCAAAATGGTATTAATATTATGAAAAGCTCTTTTTTATAAATATGTTTTTATTTTTATATTATTTATATAATAATTTTTTTTTCTTTATTTTTAATTATTTAATATTTTTTTTTCATTTTTCTATTTTTAATTTTAGGTGTCCTGCTTGTGTGGTGCAAAGTAAAGAAATGGTATTAAGAGAAAAAAACAAAATTATTAAAATTTTAATATATATATATAATAAATAAAATAAAATAATATATATATAGAAAAATGATAATTCATACACATTTATATTATTATATTTCAATTTTTATTTAAATAGGATAAGTTGGAGAAACTTTTCGGGAAACAAATAAGTTTGTATAGAATTAATTTGAATGAAAACGAAAGCTTAGCAAAAAAATATATGGTGAAATCTTTACCAACAATTATTATAATGAAAAATAATGCTGTACTGGAAAGAAAAGATCATTATACTACAAGTGGTGATTTAATTAATTTGATTAAAAAGCATTTATAAACTTTTTTAATGTTTTTTATCAGCTTGTAACTTCATAACTTTAAATAAAAGTTTGCTCTTTTTATCATTTTCCTTTTTCTCACGTTTTACTTTACTTATAATGTTAGTCTTATCATCTTCATCTAATTCACTGTGACAAATACAACAACTCTATTAGAGAAAAAAAAAAAAACATAATTGATTATGAATTATATTTATGTATCAAATTATATTGTATTTTTTAAAAATAAAATTTTGATTTAAAAATATTTATATGTATAAAAAATTAATTTTAGAATTTTTTTTTTCCCCTTTTTATTTATTTATATTTAGTAAAGAAAATTTCTACTTTTGTTTCTATTTTTTTTTTTTTTTTAATTATTTAATTAATATTTTTAATGTTTTAAAGAATAAAAATAAATATATATTTGTTTAGTTTTTTTATTTTTTTTATTTTTTTTTTATTTTTAATACTTTTCTACATTCCCTACGTATTACTGTTTCATAAAGACACATTAAGTGAAAAACATGATCTTCAGAAAAATGAAAAAAGAAAAATGAAAAAAATTTATTTAAATAATTATGATAAATTTCTTAAAGAAAATTTTTATATACCACAACTTAATTTATAAAGTATTGGTGGGAAATTTCCGTGTAAAGACTCTGTATTCGGCATTAAGCACTAACAAATAGAAGATAATTGATAAATAATATTGATTAATAAAAAAAAAAGAAAAAAGGAAATTTATGAATATATATATATATATATATATATATATTAGGTTACTAATTGGCATTCTTCAGTAATGGACTCATTTATTTTTTGTTTTTCCTTAGAAAATTTTATATCCAATTGTGAATCTGATTTATATGTACATTCAAAATTTGTTTCGGGGTTTCGGAAATTTTCTAATGCTTTCTTATGCTAAAATATTATAAAAAAAAAATAAAAATTAACAAATTCTGAACTTAAAAGTATTTTAGACATAAGAAAATAAAAAATAAAAAATTTTAACGTTGTTATTTTCTCTTTATTTTTTTTTTTTTTTACACTTTCAATAAAATTTTTTACAAATCCATCATTCTTTTTTTGTAAAATATTCCCGTTGTTTTCATCTTTTTTTTGTGTACTATAAACATTTGGATCTAGAAAATCTATTAAAAGAAAATTTTAAAAATAAATATAACTTGAAATTAATCATAAAACAATACTCAAGAAAAAGATGGAAAAAATGTGTATAAAAAATTTAAAAAAATTTTGAATTACATTTTCCCTCTGTAAAATTGCTTATCAAATTCTTCAGTTATGGAAGAAAGTAAAAAAAAAAAAAAGAAATTCTATATATCTTTAAAATAATTGTAAAAAGCCTTTTTTTATATTCAAAATAAAAATAAGATGAAAAAGTAAATTTCACAAATTATATCATAAGTATTATAATAAAAAAAATAAAAACTGAATAATTTTATAATAATACATTATCAATTATTTTGTTTTCATAATTCTTTTCTTTTAAACAAAACTTATAAGAGCTTAAAACTGAATCAGATAAATTTTTTTCTTTATTTAATTCTTCATTTATTTTATTCGGTGTAGAAAATAAATTTAGTTCTTTGTTTTTTTTAATAGTTCTAAAATCAGGAAGATTTATTAACTTAAAAATAAATAAATTTATGATTTTATTAGAGATATATCATATGTATATATATATATTATTTTTATTCTTACTGTTCTTTTTCTAGAAGATGTTTTTTTTTTATATGCTTTTAATCTACACCAAAAAAAAAGAAAGATATAAATTACCTTTTCTTAACAATTCTTATTAATTATTAGTAAGTATAATTTTTTTTTATTTTATTCTTATTTATTTTTTTTTGTATTACTCATATTCATTATTTTCAAACAGCTGATCTTTTACTACATCTGTTGCATCTATACATAGATATATATATATATATATATATATATATTTTTAGTTATTTAATATACTAATGAACAAGCATAATATATAAGACAAAAAATAAAAGGATAATTATACAGAAAAATTAAAATATATTCTATGATAAATTTTTTTTTTTTATTAAGAAAATAATGATAATACTAGAAATAAATTCTTTAATATTTAAGGTAGTTGTTCCCTGTACTTCTAAAATAGCGCATAGCATTTTGATAATTTTATCTTTATATTCAATAACTTCAAATGCAGCTTTTTTAAAATTTTCTAATTTCAAATCTGAGAGATTATTACCTTTTCTAAACAAAAGAAAAAAAAGAAAAAAATATAAATTAAATTTCATTTCTCTTAATAATTCATAAGAATTAGAAAAAAATAAATATACTTTTTAAAATGTTCACTGCTTTGCATTTTATTATTATATATATTAAATTTTACTTTTATGTCTTTTTATTTTCTTTTTAAATTAAACAATGTATCTTTGTTAATTTAAATAACTTAAATTTATAAAAATTATATCATGCAATTACTATTAACACAAAAAATTCATAGTGTGCATATATGATGTTAAAATTGGTAGTAATACAGAAAAAATTAATAAAAATAATAATTTTAAAATGAATATAAAAATTAATATAACAGTAAAATAATTACAAAAACATAATCAGTAATATGAATAATAGTAAAATTAATTGCAACAAAACTTTTTTTCTATGTAACTTCATATGATATTATTTTAAAAAAGAATTATTCTTTTGTAATATAAAAGAACAGAACATCAACGAGACATATCTCATATTTAATAAAAATATTTAAAAAAAGTAGTAATTATCATTATCTGTTTTATTTAAAAAAAAGACAAGGAAAATAAAAGAATAATTACTGTGTACATACATAATATTATCACTTTGAAAAAAAAAAAATTCTTTTATAACAGAATTAATGAAAATATCTTAAATAATATATAAAATCGTTACAAGTGGTAAAAGATATATATTTTAAGAAATTAATAAGAAATTCTTATCCCTCTGCTTATGTTTCTTTATTCTTTTTAAAAAAAATTTAGTATAAATGAGATATAAAAATGTATTTAATTTTTCTATAATATTTAATCTTTTAAAAAATTTTGTGAAGGAAATACCATAAAAAAAAAAAAAAAAAAGGAGATTGTTAGGAGGAATCAATATTTAATTACAAATTCAAATGTATTTAATTATTTTAAATATATTAATTCATAAACTTGTAAAGTTTCAAATAATAAAAATGGTGGATATATTAAGAATAAAATGTGTAATAAAAAAAATAATAGTAAAATACATATGATTAACATAAAAAAAAATATATATTAAAATAATACACATTTCATGAATATTATATATAAATATAAAAAAAAAAAAAACAAAATTAAGGGAACTCAAAAAAAAAAAAAAAAAAAAGAGAGAAAAATATAAAAGAAAAAAAAAATGTAAATGTGTATATAAAACGTAAAAGATAAAAAGTTCAAATAAAATTTATAAAAAAAAAAAAAACAAAATTACTGTCTTTTCCAAGGATCAGTTACCTCTATAAAATTAGATGGCGTTACATTATCATTTGCATTTTCTTCTGTTTTATCATTTTTTTGCTCAACAGCATTGATATCAAAATCATTATCTTTATTGTTAATGTTTGAAAAATTGGTATCGTAATTATAATCATCTTTTTCATTCATGTCATCATTCCATATAAAACTATTGCAGGGATCATTTAATGTATTTTTATTATTTAATGAGAGATCTTGGAAATAATCTTCATTTTTATTTATTTCATTACTATAAGTAACATGATCTTCAGCATTGTTATACTCTGGTATTAGATTTTGTTTGCTTTCAAAATTGATAATATCTACATTATTAAAGCTGGGGTTATTTAAAGAATGAAGAAATTCCGAAGAATTTTCATTTAAATGATCGCCATCATCATTATTAAATTTTTTTTCTTTATTTATATTATCTTCACTATAGTTTTCATTATTGTTTTTCTCCATATTCAAATTATTATAATCATTATTACTAATATTATTATCATAGTTACTTGAATAATTATTACTCATAAACATATCGTTATTATTATCATTGTCCTTATTAATTTTAACATAATTATTATTATTAATATCAGTGCTGTTATCATTGTTGTAATTATTTTGATCACAGAAGAAATCTTGAGTTACATTTATGTTTACATTTTCATCTTTACTCTTGTCTGCTCCTTCTTCATGAGACATTAATTCTTCTATATAATTTATCCATTCCATTACTGAGTTGAATTTTTTATTATCATAATTTAATTCATGTTTTCCTTTATTACACCATGCATGAAATACTTTTTTTGAATTGTCTTTTTTAAAATTATAAATAACCTCATCTTTCTGTATATTTCCTTTTTTTATTTTATTTCCATATATGTCTAAGGAAAAATTATTTCCATATTTGCTATTTTCATTACTACTACTTTCCGTGCAATCACTTTTGTTTTCTAAATCATCTAAGGATTCAAAAAATGAACTAAGCATATCAAATTCAGAAAAAATATCATTACGATAGGGAGAGGATATTAAATAGTTAGAATTCACTTTTTCTAGATTTTCTTCATTAGAATTTGATTCAAAATTTGAGGAAGTGGGAGTTAATGGGGTATTGGGTGATTTTAGAGGGCTATTAGAATATAATTGTTGATTTGGAGATAACACTAATTCATTCACATCTGTTAAGTGCAAACACGATGCATGTAGTGAGCTTGTTGGAGGAGATTGCGAAAATTTCATATTTTCTAAAGAATTCATTAACCTAATATCACAGGCTTCTTCAAAATCAGGATCATTTAGTTGATTAGAAGAGTTTTTAGGTGTAGAATTTTTATTACTACTACATAAATTATTAGAACGTGGTGAATGAGACGGTGAAAAAGAATTTGGATGACTCATTTCAGGTAATAAGGGTAATTTTAATGGCTGATTAATATAATTTGATGTATGTATTATATTTTGATTTATGTTTAATATATGATTTTCATCATTTGCTAATTTATCTATTTTTAAATTAGAACTGTCTTTTTCTGTAATCAAACTTTCTGATTTCATATTCAATTTTTCTACATCTAACAATTTCATTTTATTTTCTTCATTTATAATAGTGTCAATAATTTTATTTCTTTTTTTATCTGAACTTTCTTTCATATTTTCATTTTTTTCTAAAATTTCCATTTCTTTTATTAATTTATAGTAGTTTTCATGCTCATTAGTATTATTATTTATATTACTACTACTAGCATTATTATTACTAATATTATTATTACCATTATTACAAGCAATAGTACCTTTATCATTATCATTGTTGTTTTCTTTTATTATATTATCATTTCCCCTTATATTACTTTCTTCATCATAAATAATTATATTATTTTCATATGCATGATTATTTGTGTTGATATCACTTATTAAATTATGATCATTAATATTATTTTTAATAAAATCATTGTTGTTTTTATTATTGACGCCATTTTTATTATCATTTCTGATATTACTTATATTATTATTATTATCATCCTTATTATTATTATTATTATCATCCTTATTATTGTTATTATCATCCTTATTATTATTATCATTATTATTATCATCCTTATTGTTATTCATATCATTAGTATTCTTATTATTAAAGCTAATATTGTTATCAATATCGTTTGCATTATTATAGTTAAAACTATCAATTTTATTAGCATTTTCATTTACATTTATAACTTCCTTTCCCTTACAATTAAAATAATGATTATTAATATACTGATCTGCAAATCTTTTATTATAAATATTTATTATGTTAATTATTTCTTTATTTTTTATGCTATTATGACTATAAATATTATTTTTATTTTTGTTTTTATCTATTTCGGATAAAAGGCAAAACTGAGCATCACCAAAATGAATTTTTTCTTCAATATTGCTTTTATTATTT
This sequence comes from Plasmodium relictum, assembly GCF_900005765.1. Classification (NCBI taxonomy): domain Eukaryota; phylum Apicomplexa; class Aconoidasida; order Haemosporida; family Plasmodiidae; genus Plasmodium; species Plasmodium relictum. The sequence goes on from NC_041690.1 coordinate 2,052,817, forward strand.
AAAATAAAACATTTTTTTTCAGTTTGTTCAGAAATACCATTATAAATCATGTCTATATTAATGTTATTACAATTAATAAAATTGTGATGATAATATTCAGAATCATTAATACTGTTATCATAGTAATTTTTTTTTTTATCTGATATATAATTTAAATATTCCTTTGAGTAAATAGAAGTGTAATAATTTAAAACTTTTTTATATAAAATATGGAAGTAGTAGTGAAAGAATTTCCTTACATAATTTTTTACATAAGAATAATAATTAATACTATTGGTATGAATACTATCAAAAATTATATGTATAATAAAATTATTATTATACTTTTTTTTTTTTTTCTTTTTACTTTTATAATTTTTAACATTTTTCTTCTTTAAGAGCTTCATATTTAAATAATTGTTTATACAATTTTTAATCTTTCTTTTAAAAATAATATTTAAATCACTTTTTTTTTTATTTTCCCCTTCGTTTTTTATATATATTTCATTATTGTTTCTTATGTCTTTTATTATATTACATGAATATTTATCAAATTCATCATGTTTTCTATTAATATAATATTCTATATTTTTTTTTAACAATAACTCTTTTAATTTTTTAATTTTCTTTTTTATTTGGCATCTTAAAAAACAAATATTTTCATCTAAAAAAAAACTCTTTTTCATATCTTTGCAATTTAAATCCAAGATTATTTTTCTAAAGTTTTTGTTTGAACTTTTATTTGTAATTCTAATTGGCTTATTAAGATTATTCTTGTCATTATTTACAATTGATAATTCTTTTTCAATATTACATATATCATATTTATTCTTATTTATGTTTCTTTCATTACATTTATACTTTATTAATGGATTTTTTTGTGGAAATTTTGCTTTATTTCGTATGTTTTTTTTATTTTTTTTTTTTCCATCCTTCAATTTTTTTAATATCTTGTCAATATTTTTTTTATCATTTTTATTATACTTACTAAATAATTTCATATGTTTAGAATGATTCAACTTTTTTCTTATTTTATTAATCCTTAAATACATTTCATAATTGTAATTATAATTATTATATTTTCCACATATTTTAACATTGCTTACTTTATTTTTTAAACTTAAATTATTTTCCTGTCTTATTAAATAATTACTTATTTTACTATTTTTTTTAATCTTCATTGAATTATATTTTAAGAATGTATTCTTAAAAAATTTTTTTTTGTAATAATTTTCGATACTTTTATCTGTTTTTGATTCACAAATTGTTTTTTTACTTATTTTTTCACTATTGCTATTTATAATTTTTTCATTATTTTCATATAAGTAAATATATTTTTTATTTGAAATATTTACACAAACAAAATTCTTTTTTATATTCTGCAATTTTATGTTTTTATCTTCATTTATAGTATTAAAATTATATATTTCATCATACTTTTTATTAATATACTCACTTCTATTTGTTGTCATTTTATATATATACGTACATATGTATATATATATAATTAAATTCACCTATTTTATACTATTTGCTTTATTTTTACATGAATTACTTTTTTTTTTTTTTTTTAAATGGCATATATATAATTTTTTATTTTAATTATAGAAATTATGTCTTTATAAAATTTAATCATATGCACTAAAATTATTTATAGAATTTCTTCTTTATTCTCAATTACTTTCTATTTAAACTCTATATATCTATATTTAACTTTCTTTAAAAATTAACAATATAAAAGTAGTATTAATAAAAATTTTACACCTAAAATCTTTAAAATATTTAACTTTTTTATTTTTTTTTTATTATATTTTTTCTTTAATATCCCTGATATGTATATACTTTGTTTAACTTCATCAATTTTAAAAGCATTTTTTATATTAAAATATTTCTTTATTCTCAATTACTTTCTATTTAAACTCTATATATCTATATTTAACTTTCTTTAAAAATTAACAATATAAAAGTAGTATTAATAAAAATTTTACACCTAAAATCTTTAAAATATTTAACTTTTTTATTTTTTTTTTATTATATTTTTTCTTTAATATCCCTGATATGTATATACTTTGTTTAACTTCATCAATTTTAAAAGCATTTTTTATATTAAAATATTATGTAATTAATATCTTTTACTAATTTTATTCTTTTTAGAAATTTATGAAATTTTGATCTTGTATCAATATGTGCATATAAGAACTATTGTATAATTTCAATTCTATATTCCTTGTTTGTTCTTAAATATAATTAAATTTACTTCAAAAGAAAATTGAATGAAATAGACAAAAATTTTATAAAACAATTTATGCAAAAAGAAACAAAATTAAAAAATTATACTTGCATAGGCATAGTAACATGTAAATATAATTTTTTGCATATGAATTTTAATTAAAAAAAATGTATTATATATATAAACATATATAATGTTACTTTTTTTTTTTTTTTTTTTTTTTTTTTAACAAAAGAAAAAAAATTATAAAATGAAATAAATTATTTAAAATTTCTTTGTATATAAAAATATGTTATAGAAATGTATTTTTTAGCATTATCATAAATGAAATAGTATAAAAAAATTATTTCATTTGGAATGAAATGCATTTGATTTTATTTTTATTTTTAATTTTTTTTGTTCATTTTTACTAAAAGTTGAAAAAAAATATATTTACAAATTGTTAAGCTAGGATAAAAAAAATAAAAAAATTAAGATTCAGTGAAAATTTTTTTTCTTGTTTCTACAATATTAATACAATTTTTTTCGATTTGACTTCATAGAAGAGAAAATAATGTTTTAAATTTAAAAAAAAAAAAAATGCATTTTAAAAATTACATAAACTCGGATTTAAATTATGAATAAAATTAATATAATTTTTATATTGCTAACAATGTGTAAAAAAAAAAAAAAATAATAAATAAAAAATAAAAATAAAAATAGAGATAAGAAGAAAGGATAAAGTATAAAATAAAAATAAAAATGTGAAATCAAAGCAAAATATAGCGCTCTTAAAAAATTTAGAACAAAACTTATTTGAAATACTGTAAAAAATTATAGAAGCTATTTGATTATTAAATGAATATAAAAGATACTTTTATATTAAATTTAATTTTTTTTTAAATTAATTAAAAAGAAAGAATAATATTCAGCTTCATAAAAAAAGGCCAAGATATTTAATAAAACTATTTTTTTTTTTTTTCGTATTTTTATGGATTTTTTTTAAAATAATTTTATCAATTTAATTTTGCAGTTTACGCTACAAAAATATATATATATATATATTATAACTAACAATGCTTATTTTTGTGAATAACTTATGTAAGAGATACATTTCTTTTTTCACTTTTTATCAGCATTTTAATATTTTTGAAAGTTTCATTTTTTTACTAAAATTTTTATACTTCATTAATAATGTTACTTTTTAACATTGTGTATATTTCTTTTATACGTATTTTTAATTTCTAGAATTTTTTGATAATAAAAATGTATTAAGAAATGTGGAAAATATTTAAATATTATACTTATCGGTTCATATATAATCTTAGACATAAAATTATTATTAAGAAAAGCAAAACTCTTTTTATATATTACGTTTTTAAAAAAAAAAAAATAAAATAAAAAAATATGAATGTATATAATATTAGCATATATAGAATTTATTTTATGTATTATTTTTAATTTTTTATTTTTTCTCTTCATAATATTATACATTCATATATTTTAAGAGATTCAGTTAATTTCTTTTTTATAATTACGTCTTTTTCTTTTTCTTTTTTTTTAATAAAATAAAAACTTTATATATTATTAATAAAATATTAAAAATGTATATATATATTTTACGAAGAAATAACTGTATATAGATTTATACATCTTTTTTTAATACAAAGTTGATGGTTTATTGAATAAAATAATGTATTTTATGAAATTAGATATATATAAATGATATGCACAAAATTTTTTAATTTCTGTTTTTAACAGCAAATTTTGAGTAAAAGAATTTTAGACATAAATAATTAATAAACACACATATAATGTGCATATTCATATCTATAAATAAATAAATATGCACATATGCATATAAATATACAAATACAAGCATATATGTATGTATTAAAGCTTAGTGTTTCATAAAATATAAATAGTTATATTAACAAAATTTTAAATAATTTATAAAAAATTTTATTAAAATTATGATTGTTCATAAAAATATTAATTCATAATATTCCATTAATTTAATTTTTTTTTTTCTCTCTCTCTTTTTATATATCCCTATGAAAAAATAAGATATAACAAAGCCATTCTCACATATAAACCATTTTCTGCCTGTAGAAAATAAACACTTCTTGGATCTTCATCTACTTCTACTTTTATTTCGTTAACTCTTGGAAGAGGGTGAAGAATCTATAAAAAATTTTAAATAAAAAAAAAAAATAAAATAAATGAAGATTATTGCATAAATTTATAATTCTATATAAATTAAACGTTCTGAAATACATAAGAATTTTTATTATTGTATAGAATGAAAATTGCATAAAAATTATAAAATATACTATAGATATTCATTAACTTTTTCAAATAAGGATATGAATAATTTTTTTTTTTTTACTATATAATACAATAAATATTTTTTTAAAAGTAAAAATTACCTTAGCATCTTTTCTCGTATTTTTTAGGGCTTTGTTGTCTAAAATGAAAGCATCTTTATAAGTATTATATTCATTTAAATCTGAAAATCTTTCTTTTTGTATCCTTGTCATATATATTATATGTGCGTCTTTTAATCCTTTTTCTAAATTATCATATTTTTTTATAGAGTTTTTATTGTAAAATCCATTTTTTTTTAAATTATTAGTTATAGTGGTTATCAAATTTTCAGGAGCTTCTAATGATTTACATGATATAAAAATGAAATTAACATTGTATCTACTAAGTAATTTACTAAGTGAATGAACAGTTCTTCCATTTTTTAAATCACCAACAAATGCAACGTTAATTTTTTTCTTTTCATATCTTTCTAAAATATGAGGGAAAAAATTATAAATAGTGTAAAAGTCTAAAAGCGATTGAGTTGGATGTTCTCCTGTGCCATTTCCTGCATTAATTATTGGCTTGCTTGATGACTTAATAGCAAGATCTATATTGTTCTATGAAAAATTTATAAAAAGAGATAAAGTAATATAAATAAAAATAAAAATGTAGATATGTATATATTTATATAAAATATATTCTGAAAATTTTCTATATTTTTTATTACATTTGATGGATCCCTGTATATAATACCATCAACATATTTTGATAAAATTGTAAATGCATCTTGGATAGTTTCTCCTTTGTAAAAGGATGTAGAGTTCATATCAGTGATATTTATTACCTTTGAACCAAGTTTTAAAATTGCAGAATCAAAGGAACATCTAGTTCTTGTGCTTGGTTCTAAAAATATGCTACAGAAAGTTTTACTATCTAAATATTTACAATCTTCATTATTTTTTAATAAGGTTTCAAATTTTTTAGATGTGAATATTATTGCTAATAATTCATCGTCGTCTATATCATCAATATTAATAACATGTTTATTTTTCATTTTTTTAATAATTTTATCTAAATCTATGTTGTATTTCCTGTTTAAATAAAATTTTTTATCTATTATAAATTTTTTTTTTTTTTTTGCTGAAACTATATAAACAAATACTGCTGCTATTAAAATTGCAACTGTTGTGTATATATAACACAATACTTCAATCATTTTTTTATATATTTTACTGAAAGAAAAAATTATAATTATTAATGTGCTGAAAAAGAATTAAATCATTTATATAATTATTAATTAAATTTTTAAATAGACACTAAATTCTTAAAAATATTGAAAAAAAAGGTATTGTATTCAAATGATAATTTAAAAGAAATTTAACAATTCTATGAATGTAAAATATTTTGAATTTATAAAAATATAATAATTTTTATTAGGAATTTATTAAATAAAAATGCAACTTCAAACTCTCTAAAATTAAAGATATTTACAAAATATTTTGTAACAATAATTAAAATTTTATATTAGATAATTTAAAGAGAAATTATATATGTGTTCATGTATTTCCTTATATATAAAAATATTATTCAAATTTACATATTCTTTAATTATGTAAAAATATATATTAATAGTTCATTTTATTACAAAAAATATGTAAAATATTTAATCTTAAATTTATTAATATGAATTCACAAAACGGTTTGATTATATCTCTATTCTTTATTATTTTTATTTTATTATTATTTTATTTGTTTTTTTTTTTTTTTTAATTATTATTCATCCTTAATTACTTATTTTAGAAGATACTATTAAGAAAAACAAAATAACATAAAAAAATAAAAATTTTTTATTATAAAGATACATGCATTTTTGTTTTATGTTTCTTTTAGAAATATTTTAAGCATATATAATTCATGATGAAAATTAAACGAATAAATGAACATTTCTAAAGATATTATATATATTAATTTTAAAATATATATATATATATATATATATATTAGAATATTTAACTCTTAAAATAGAAATTTTGTTCGAATAATTAATGTTATATTTAAAATTAAGCAACTACTGAGCACTTTGAGATTTATAAATAAAAATATATATTCATTAAATTCACGAAAACAAAAAATTTACAAAAGTAGCTTTTTTTTCCTTTTTATATGTAATTAAAAAAATTACTAAATTTTTTGAAAAAAAGTTGTATATAAAGATAATAATATATGAAAATGTAAATTATAAAAAAAAAATAAAAATTGAGAATAATTAAAAAGAAATGTTTATAGCAAATTATTTTGATAGAAGAGATAAAGATAATGAAAAGAAATCACAAACAAGTGAAAATGATGAATATAAAAGAAGTAATATAGAGAATCTGCTAAAAAATAATTTAATTCTGAAAAAGGATAAAAAAAATTTAGGATATAATGAAAATGGAAAAGAACAAATAAAAGAAAAATTATCAAATTTTTTAAAAAAAGCATTAAAAAAAAAAATAAAGAAAGAAAATATAGGAAAGGATGACGATGATAAGAAAGAACAGAAAGAAAGAGATTTTTATAATGAGACAAATTTGGATAGAATATATACTAAGAATAAAGAAGAAAGCACAATGGAAACATTTTTAAAAGAAAATAAAAAACTAAACTATTGCGCAGAAAATATATTATTATTAGGTAGTTACTTAGAATTTGATAAATTAAAAGAAGTTAATATTCAAGATATATACAAATTAATTGATAAATATATTTTTGAAAATGAATTGGAAATCAATGAAATTAAAGTAAAATTAGAAGTAGAGGTACAAAGAGAATTAAAAAAAGAAAAAGATAAGTTACATCATATTAGTAATATAAAAAGTAAATTAGCGGATATCAGTATAATAGAAGAGGAAAATAATGCTAATTCTATTGAGTATATGATGAATGAAATGAAAATAATAAAAAAATTAATAAAGCAAAAGGATTATCTTATATGTGTAAAAAATACCTTATTGAAATTAGAAAATGCAAAGAAGTGTGCAATTAATAGAAAATATGAAGAATCATTACATATTATTTTAGACATAGTAAAACTATTACATGTATTTAAAAAAAATTTCAAAGAACAAATTATTAATGGTATTAAATTCTTTATTCCTCTATTATCGGAATATTATTTAAACAAAGCAAAGTTATTATTAGCATGCATCTATTGGGGAAATAACATATCTTACGTATCAACAACTGCTTTAGAAGAATTAATAAATGATATAGATAGTGATGATGAAAATTTTAGAAATATAGTAACTAAAGATAATATAAATAAAAAAGTGATTGGAGAAACTAACAATATAGTTAATGCAGATAATTCAATTAATACAAATGATTTAAGTAATAATAACAAAGAAATAAATAATAAATATATAAATCGAAAATCTTTTAAAGAAGAAATTAAAGATTCTATTATTTTTGATAATACATATGTGTCATTAATAAAAAAAGAAAGTTCAGAATTTATTAATATTTTAATAAGTTGGAACCTAATTGAAAAAATTGATAATTATCTGAAAAATGAAAAAAACACTAGAGAAGAATTTTCTTTTAGTAAAAAAGAATATTCAATATCATACACTAACGAATTAACTAGTAACATAATTTATTATTTTCGATCACTTTTTCAAAATTTTAAAAGCCCCTTATTTAAATTTGATAAGCCAGAATGGGGTCTAAAATATTTATTTTATCAGTCAATTATAAGTAATTCCATTTTAAAAATGCTTTTGCATTTCGCTCATAAAGATCTCAAAAATAATATATTATTACAAGATGCATTACAAGGTATTTCCTTAAGTAGTAATAAATATAAAAAAAATAATAATGATAATAATTTTGATTGTAACAATATGAATTTACAAAAAAACATTGATATTCAAAATTTTAATTCAATAGATCCAAGAGAGGATAATAATATGAGTACAAAAAGCAAAATAGAAGAAAAAGTGAATAAAATAAATGGAAAGGAAGTTATGAGAAAAAAAGAAAATATCCTAAATTTAGAGAATGAATATGATAAAGATTCAACTAAACATTATATTACTTATAATAATATGAATGATGATGAAAAAGAAAAAATATTGTATGAATTAACAAATTATGAAGTTGTTTTAGAAAAGATAAATTATAAAATTGTATCTGAATGTAGATTATATATATTAAGTAGAATTTCATATTTAATTCATCTATATAATTTTCAAAATGATAAAGAAAATACAAAAAAGGTATTTTTAAATTTTATGCATCATATAATTATGATATATAAGAAATGGTATTTGTATGATAGTGTAAATTGTAAGTATTTATTAGATGATTTTTTTAATAACTCATTCATTGAATTCTTAGATACAGAAAAATCATCTAATAAAGAAAATTCAGAATATGAAGATAAAAATGAAAATATATTAAAAGAAGAAAAAAAAAATGAAAATTCCAAATTAAAGAGTGAAAATTTCGTGGAGATGAAAGGTGTTTATATAAGAGATTTTTTTATTTTAATAGAAAAAGAATTTCTTGTTGATATATTAAAGAATATGTCAAATGACAAATGCTGTATAAAATTAAAAAATAATATAATTTTAGAGGATAGTGATTGTGTAAATGAGTATGGTCATATTTTTATTGAATTGCTAAAGAAAATAAGTAATAGAATTATATGCTTCAAAGAAAATGAAGCTTTTCTAGAAGAATACTTTAACATCGTAATAAAGAAATTATTAATTATTGTTAAAGACGAATTTAGATATCATTGGAATAATATTACTGATTTGATAGAAAATTGTAATATTACATGCTTATTATATGTATCCTTCACTTATATAAATAAATTTTTAAGTAATTTTGAGTACAAATGTTATATTAAAGAAATTGTTCAAAGTTTTTCAACATTAGAAAACAAAATGTTTAATAATTTTTTAGATGCTTTTAATCATTTTATTTCTATACGAATATATAATTTTTTTTCTACGAATAACTTGTTTCATGAATATATATTAAATAATTTATTTAAAATTAAAAAGTACATGCCTGATCATATTTTCTTTGACTTTTTTAATAAAGTCTTATATAAATTAGATCAATCTGTTTTAACTTTTTTAATGAACCAAAACACTTCCTTTTTGCAAAATGAAAACTTTTTTAATACATTTATTAACAACTCATTATTATTAATACAACAAATAGAAGATGCAGATTTTAAAAATAAAATTTATTCGATGCCTATATTACAAGAGATAATTAAATTAATGACTGATGATATTGACAATTTAAAAAAAAAAATTAATGAAATAAAAAGTAAATATGCAGATTTAAAAAACAAAAATAATTGGTTAATACAAGTTACTAAGTTGACTAATGCATTATTAAGAGATGATTCTAGTGATGATTTTAATTCTTCACAAGTAAATTATGAAGAAAACGAAGAAAATAAAAAATATCAAATTTCATTAAAACATATTAAATTTTTATTATTAAGAAGACCCGATATTAAAACAATTGTAGAAAATTCTGTTGTTATTCAAGAATTCATTGAATATTGAATTTTATTTTTATTTTATATATTATACTTTTTTTAATTTATATATGAACACAAGATATTAAGACAAAATTTAAATGAAAATTTTATTATAATAAAATAAAAATAATATTTGAGAAAACACATATAAGTACTCGTTAGAGATATTTAAAGCAATACAAAATTCTATTAAGAATATATATATATATATTCAAGTAATGGAATGCACAGTTTTTTTTTACAAAATTTTTCAATTACTATTTTTTTAATATTTTTTTAGTTATACAATTTTTTTTTTGATTCTATTTTTTTTTTTTTTTTTTTTTTATTTTCTAATATTTCTTTAATTTGCTTTAATTTGTTTTTTGTAGTTTTAAATTATTTCCTTGAAGATCATTTTTTCTTTTTTCAATAAGATTTTTCATAAAATACTCTCCTGCCTTATATGATGATCTAACTAATGGACCACTAGCTATATATTTGAAACCCATTTTTAATCCTTCTTCCTTATAATAATCAAATAATTGCGGAGATATGTATTCAACAACATTCAAATGATTTTTAGTTGGTCTTAAATATTGACCAAATGTTATAACATCAATATCGTTTTCTCTTGCATGTTTCATAGCTTCTAAAACTTCTTCTTTTGTTTCTCCTAAACCTAACATAACACTAGTTTTTGTATACAATTTTGGATTAATTTCTTTAGCTTTTTTTAAAACAAATAAAGATTGTTCGTAATTCGCTCTTTTATCTCTTACATATTTTTGTAGTCTTTTAACTGTCTCAATATTGTGTGCATACACATCCAATCCACTTAACGATAATCTTTTAATAGAATCTACATTGCCTTGAAAATCAGAAACTAGGCATTCAATTAAGATATCTGATCTTGAAAACTTAATTAATTCAACAGTTTTAGCAAAATGATCAGCTCCACCATCAGGTAAATCATCTCTATCAACTGATGTTAAAACAACATAATTTATATCCCATTCACATATAGCTTTAGCTGTATTAAATGGTTCATTGATATCCGGTGGTAATGGTTTTGGTGATGTTTTTATTGAGCAAAATTTACATCCTCTTGTACATGTATCACCTAACAACATTATTGTTGCAGTACCAATATTCCAACATTCTCCAATATTAGGGCACTGTGCTTCTTCACAAACAGTATGAAGTTTTAATTTTTTTAAATCTTTTTTTAACTTACTATATTTCGCACCTGCTGGAGCAGGGACATGAAACCAATCAGGTTTTTTCTCAGGCATTTTATTTCCCACTTTTGGTATTAATAATTTATCATTACTAACCGCATTTTTATTATATGTGTAATTTTTTTTTTCATTTTTAGTGCCATCTAATGTTGTATATTCTGAACAGCTCTTATTACTTTTGGTATTGTCCATATGCTCATTTATACATTCGTTATGTATACTTTTTACATTATATACATAACATTTCATATAATTTACACTATTTTTATAATTGAATTTATTTTCTTTCTTTAAAAAGTCCTTTATATATGTTTTTTTTTCATTTCCATTTTGGATATAATAATAGGAGAGCTGTTTTGCACTCCTAAAATTTTTTATCTTGTCACATTTTATTTTTAGAAAAACTAAAAAAAAGATATATATGTAAACACATATCATGCAAAAATACATGTTTTTTACATATATATGTATATATATATAAATTACAAATAAAATAAATATTTAAAAAAGAAAAGAGAACTAAAAAAAAAAAATCATAAAAATATCATAGTAGTATCTATACTCACATATTCAAATTTGAATTATTAAAATATAAGCAATAAAATTCATGCTTTTAAAAGACTTTTTAAAACATAAATTTTTTATTTAAATTAATTTCATGTAAAACTATGATTTTTTTTTTTAATTTATAAGATATATATACTTAATAGCAAATGGATTATATCTTTTTAATTTTGTTACGGTTTTAAGATATATTTTATTTTATTTTTTTTAATTTATTTTTTTTTATTTTTATTTTACTTTTTTTTTTTTTCCTTTAAATAATAATGCATAAAAAAAGGATTTTATTAAAAATAAATAAAAATTAAAGAAATGTCTAATAAAGGAGATTTTAATGTTTATATTTATATTCCAGGTTTCAATAAAATTGAATAAAATTATTGTAAAATACAATTAGAATATTATTTATATATAAAAATTTTTATATAAGTATACATTTTTTTTTAAAATAAATTAATTTATTTTTTCTCTTATTATAGTAACGTATAATGCAAATATAAAAAAAAGGTCTGAATATTGTTATGATATTCTGTTTAAATTAATAGAAAAACAGTATATTATATGTAATGATAAATCAAACCATAATATTATTCTTAGTAAACAAAGCAATGATATAAATAAAGAAGAATTTTTAAAACACATTTACTATCAAATAGATGATTTAAATACCGATAAAAAAGTTCAGACTAATAAGGAAACAGTTACTGAAGAGCCTCCACACATAACTATTGTTGGTTCTGTTCAGATAAAGAGGCACATGATTTCTTCATTTCTTAATAAAGTAAAAGAAAAATTAAAAAATCAGAATTGGTAAATAAAAATTTAAAAATAAAGATAATTATTTATATAATTAATAATTAAAAAAAGAAAGTGAGAATCTATGTATGCAAGAATAAATATATATACTAAGAAAAATATATATATACATATATATTTATGAATGTGTGTTTTATTAATCTAAATTTCAAAATCATATAATAAAATAATTAAAAAATAATAATTGAAAATATTACGTATTTATATATATATCTTTCCTTTTTTTTTTTTTAAAGTTTTTATTTATTTTTTAAAAAGAGCGTTGATTTATATAAAAGTCAAAAGAATACAAAGTATTTTTGTTCATATACTGTAAGCGATGAGCAACAAAAGTTACATTTAGATCCTTTAATAAAGAAAATAAATGAAATTTTAAATAATTTTGATCTAAATAACAATTATGTAAATAGAATATGTCATATGTCGTTGGCTTATACCGATGTTAGTTTAGAAGTGATTTTAGAAAAAAATAAATTAAATATAAAGGATACGTTTTGGCCTAATATAAGTGAAATAATAGTTGATAATAGTTCAGATTTTAGTTCAGATGATTTTTACATTTACGTTGATTGTATCCATATTTGTATTGGAAACAAATTATATAAAATTCATTTAAAAAATTTTAATAACTTAAATTTCTTAGAATCCGATGATTCTTATATTAGTTCAGAATAATAATGAGTTAAAAAATATTTTAATAAACATAAATATATGTTTGTGTCTTACTGTTTCTTATTTTAATATTATTAAAACCGTTTATCATCTGTTTCTAAATGACAATATTATCTTTCAATTTTGTTATATATTATAAAAGGTTTTATAATTTTAAATGTATTAATAAAAAACACATAATACACTTATTTGCTAATTTCTCTTTTAAATTTAATATAATTTTGCCCTATTAATTTTAAAAATCAAGTGAATTTATACAAGATCTCTAATTCATCAAGCTTACTATTATACATTTCATACAATTTTGAATTTAATCTTATTCTTTTGTGTTTACGAATAATTATTTTATGTATTTAGAAACAATACATTTTTTTTTTCACTTTTTTACAAATTAATTTATTTTAAGTAAAAGTAATTATAATTGTCATAAATTATAATTTTAATTTTCAAAATTTTGAACAAAGATACATATTCTTTATCTTATGCTTTATATTTTTAAAAGAATTAAGAGAATAAATTTAAATGATTTTATTAATAAAAATATTTAGAACCATTAAATTAAAAACCACTATTTTTTGTATATAAAAACAAGGAAAAAAGTATATTTAAGCTTTTGTTAGGCTTACAGAAATAAATTTATATATTAGTTTAAATATATATATGTAAGTTATTTTGTTTATTAATTCGAAAAGAAAAAAAAAAAAAAAAAAAAAAAATCACGAATTTTTTTTTTCTTTTTTTAAAACAAATTATATTAATGCATGCGCTGCTATAATTGCTACGATGCAAAAAAATAAAAAAATGTATTTGTGAAATTAAATAAAAAATTATAAGAAAAAAAATCATTATTCATTAAATAATAAAATATTTACTATGATTTAGAAAATTCTTATGAAAAGTAATAATTTATATTGTAATATAAATATATATGTACATATATAGATTTAAAATTTAAGAGAAAAATAAAAAAGAAGCAAAAGGATGAATATAAAGAATGACGGAAATGAAAATATATTAAATTGTAAAAATTTAAAAAGAAATTTTGAAAGTATCAATGAACTGAATAATATGGAATCTTTAAATAGTATGTATATGTTTGATTCAAATAAAAGAAGGCATAACATAGATTTGAAAGATGAAATGAAAAATAGTGGAAATGTTGAAATTATTTCTGGTTTAAATCTTAAAAACAAAAGAAAATTGGAAGCAGATTTTATCGATAAAAAAAAAAAGAAAGTTTTTACTGAAATCCAAAAAAGCTTTAATTTTGCAAATGATATTTTTTCAAAAAACAATGCGTATGAAAGTGCTAATAATATTGTTTTAGATGAAATAAATGATAAATCAATTAAAAACTCTTTGAGGAGTAATGATGATTTATTATTAGAAAATAAGATAGAGCAAAATAAAAAGCATTCAATGGAATTAGCAATTATACCATTTGAGGGTAATTCTGGTGCTTCCGATTATAAATATGAAAACAAAGTAACGCTAAAAAATTCCCATTTAAAAAACATTTTTAGTCTTTTATCAAAAAAAGATATTGTTTACAAAAATTTAAAAAATCATATAAAAAACAATAAACCATTAATGATCAACTGCAAGGATTTTAATTTATTATTAAATAAATATAAGTATGAAAATGAAATTGATAAAAAATTTAATAACCAAAATTCTGTGGATATTCACGATAACTCCGAATTAGAAAATAACTTATTAAATAGTTCTATTATTTTGCATGATAATAAGATAGAATCTATTAATTTAAATGATATAAATAAAATTAGAGATAATAATTTATGTTTAAACAGTAATGATATATTAAATACTAAATTAAATGAATTATATTTAAATTCATTAACTAATAAATATGATATTAATTGTACTTTAAGTAACAATAATATTAATAATATGAATAATGCTAATAAAGGAAACAAGTTTGATATCATAAGTAAAACAGTTAACACAGATAATATATATTCTTTAAATGGTAATTTAGAAGAAATAAAAAATCAGAATGCAATTAATTGTATGAATAATATTTATAATTTTAATAACATTAATATTAGTAATAATACGATAAAAGCCAATAATTATAATTTAAATGATAATAATACTTTTAATAATTTAAGTAATGATATCAATTTTAATAAATTAAATAACGATCACAACTTTATGGACTTTAATAATGATAATAATGTTAATGTTTTATATAATGAAAATAACTTCAATAATTTAAATAATGATAACAACCTAAATAATTTAAATAATAATATTAACTATTATAATTTCAATAAGGTTGATAATTTAAATAGTAATTATAACATATATAATTTGAGTAATTTAAATAGTACTGATAATTTAAATAATAATGATAATATGTACAATTTAAATAACATAATTAGTCTTAATAAACTACATAACTTAAACAACGCAAATATACCAAATAATATAAATAATTTTAATAATATGAATAAATTAAATAATATGAATAATTAAAGTGTGTCTAATAGCATCAATTAACAAAAAAAAAAAAATAAGTATACATGTATATATATAAATTCATTAAAAATACAAATTACTTTAATGAAATTAACAAAATTAATGAAATATATTTGATTAATATTTTTATTAGAATTATTAGAATTAATAATGTATTATAGATGACTATTAAAATCATAAAGAAATAAAAATTAATAATAGTAAATTATAATTTTATTAATTCAACTCACTTTGATACTTATTAAGGAATGATTCGAAGATGAATTTGTATTAAATTTTTTAAATAAACAAATTTCCAATTATTTTTCATAGAATTTTAATAAAAATAAATAAGTATATAAATGAAATACTCCGTTATTAATATAAAAATTTTCCTATTAGTGGAAGTTTATATGTTACCTTATTGTAAATACTTTTAATTATCTAAACTATTTTTTTTTTTAATATTACATGTGCATGTATATAATTGTTTTTTCAAAATTTAAAAAAATATATATTAATTTTTTAAATGGGTATTTAGTTTAAGAAATGTGGTTTAATTTTTTTAACAATAAAATGTATATTATAATGGGGGAGCATTCCATATAGTAATGTAAAGTTATAATTCCATATACAAACATTTTCATCTTATATTTTAAAAAAAAATTTTAAGATAATTTTAAGCAAAAATAAAGTGCAAGTTCATAAATTATAGAAAAGTGAATTAAAAATGTTCATAAATGATTCTAAATATTTTTAATTTGTTTTATTTAATTTGTTTTTTTTTTTTTTTTAAATAATCATGAAGTATAACATTTTCTTTAAAGTTATTTTTGGTTTCTTTATTTGATTTTTTTTTTTTTTTTATAATATATTTTTTTCTTAAAATTTTAGTTTATTTACACTTTAATTTCTCATTAATTTATTATTATAAAACTTTTACCATTATATATTAAGTTATAGCATTTTTTTAGTTTAAAATTTTAAAATATAAACGGAATTTTTTTATATTTAATACTTACTAAAAGAAAAAAATTATGTAATATACTTATTTACCGAAAGAAAAGAAAATTATAGAAAAAAATGATTTTATTAAAGTTCCATTAAATCTATTTTTTGTAAAAAAATTTAATGCGTATATATGTTCGTGTCTTATTTTATTTTAATGTATAATTTATATATATAATTCTTGTGTAATTACAAATTAAATGCCATTAAACTTTTTCATTTAGTTATGTTTTTTTTATGATAACCAATCACATTAACCATATACAACTTTTAGGAAATAGGTGATGTGAATATATCAGTGGTTATTTTTGCTTTGTTGCATAGACATAAATTTTATTATTTATCTATTTAAAAGAAAAATTAAAAAAAAAAATAAATAACTGATTTTACACAATTTTTTATTTCATTTTTAACAAATAAATCTTTTTAATGCATTAAGAAATATTCATTGTATACAGTAGTTCATAAAGAAAATGAAAAAAATACATTTTTTTTTAAATAAAAATTTATATTTTTTTTATTAGAAACTTATTTAAAAGAGATATAATTATCATATAAATCTTCAGTATAGCAAAATTTATTTTAATTTCACTAGTATTAATTCTTCAATTTTTTTTTTTTAACAATTTTTTATATCCAGGATTATTCTAAGGTATATAATATTTTAGAATATATTTAAAAGTTAAAAAAATAATACTTTATATAATACTTAACAAAAATAAAAAATATTTTAATAGTTACAAAAAAGAAATTTTCCTTTTTTTATTTTCACACTTCATTAACTTAAAATTATATTAACATTTTACATAACTTACCATATGATCAAAAAGAGAAAAAAAAACTATATATATATATTTGTTTCTAATGTTTTAATGTGTTATTTTAGTATATTTTACAATAGTCTTAAAAGTGAATATGATATAAATGAAAAAAAAAAAATATAAAGAAAAAAAAAATACACAATTGTTTTGCCACAGTTTCTGTAAAATGAAAATAGAAACTCTCATTACCATTATTTGAATTTAATGTAGGGCAAGTTTAAGAGAAAATTATAGAATTCGAATATCATTAAGATATTTGTAGAAAATTATATACTAAATGTATATATATAAAAATATATGTGAAAATATATATATGCATAATGATTTATTTCATTAGTATATCTTTTTTTATATCTTAAGGAGTTTTAATTGTATTAATTATAATTTTTTTTTAATTTATATATATGTATAGCTAAAATAGCAAAATTGCTTTTTTAATAATAGTTAAAAGTTATAATTATTTTTCTTTCTTTAAATTATTTTATTTTGTTTTTATAAAACTAAAATCAACATAAATAAAAAAAAATTATTCCATCATTAATCAGAATTTAAAAAATAACTGAGAATTTATAAAAATTACAACTCAAATATAGTAAAAATTTATTTCTTTGTGCAAAATACTTATAGTAATTTTTTACAAATTTATATACAATTAAAAATATAAAAAATGTAATTATTTGGAATGAAAAAAAAAAAAAAGCACAATATATTTTTATTTATCTTTAAAATATATGAACAGAACAAAAAAAGCTAAAAATACAAGCTGCAACAATGAACAAAGTGTACTATCAATGAAAAAATATCAAAATATGTAAAAATATAAAGGAAAAAAATTACACCTACATACTTTGTAAATACCAATAAAAGATTTTATAGAAATATTCAAAAAAATATCTTTTTTTTTTTAATTTTACAATTTAACATATTTATATTATTATTAATATTAAGATCAAATTTAAACATAATAAAAATTACTACATTTTCATTTGATATATATATATATATATATATTTTTAAAATACTTTTATATATATTTCTATAACAAAAATAAGAAAAGAAAATTATTTTATAAATAATATGTTCTTTTATGTTACAATATATTCAATTTATTAAATGTATTGTAATTTGAAGTCTAATAAACGTTTAACTAAAAAAAAAAAAATATGGAATCTAAAACTAATTTCTACAAAAATATAAAAAAATTATTCTATTAAATTTTTTATTTTTCTAAAACATAAGACTGCTGCACCTTCATATTCTATTAGTTTTTTTTTTAAACTAATTTTTTTTTTTAAATATATGTTAATGTTCAATAAACATGCGTTTATAATTGCGCAAAAATGTGTGTAATAAATTTAAATTATGCGTTTTATATTTTTAGTAAATAATTTATTTATTTTCTATATATTTTCTTTTTGTAAAAAAAATTACATTATTTATTTTTATAGTTAAATTACACACAAATATTTTTCTTTCAAACTATAGAGAGTAATTGCAATTATAAAATTTCACACAAACAAACGCGTGCATAATCATGAAATAAAACAATAGAAAGAATAAAAAATATAAATAAAATGTAAATCATTTATGTAGTAGAAAAAAAAAAAAAAGATAAAAAAATAAAAAAAAAAAATGAAATGTATATAAAAATCTAAAGAATTAGGATAAGAACTAATATTATATTTATATAGGAAAGAAAAATTGTTGAGTTACACTAATATGTATATATATATATATATATATATATATATATATATATATATATATATACAAGTATATATAAAAATATATATATATCTATATAAATATATTATGTAAATATTTACAAATTTTCATAATATTTGTATTATTAAGTATATATAATGAATTTAATAATAATAGCAAAATAAAATTAAAAAAAAATTATAAAAGATAATGTATTATGAAAATGTTTTTTTTTTCATAAACAAGTATATAAATCATTAACATATTAAAGAAAAAAATTAATTTATAAAAAAATGCATATTATATTTTACATATTTTAACTAATATTTTCACCTTCAAAAAATTATGTTAAGTGTAATTTTGAAAAAATATATTTATTATTAATAGTTACAAACAACTTAACAAATTAAGAAGAATATGAATACATTAAATTACAATTTGATATAATTTGGTATATTAAAAAATTTTAAAATAATTTATTAAAAAGAAATATAAAATAACAAAATTATACTGATTCATAAAAATAGATACATATACATATATATGTATATATATAAAAGAAATTGTATATCATTTTAAATATAAAAACTTGATTGTATAAGAAAAAAGACTAAATTAATATATTATCTGCATGCAATATAAACTTATATATTTAAATATAAATTGTGTTATGTAGAAACTGAAAATTTTTTTAGTATTATTTAATAAAAATATTATTGTTCATTCAAATTTTGGTCCTTTATATATATATATATATATATAAATATGTATTTATTTTTTTTTTTTTTTTGCATAATTTTTTTTTTTTTAAAATTTTCTTTTTTCTTTTAAATTTTTTTTTTATTTTAGATGTTTATATTAATTCATATTATATATATATATTTTTATAAATATATATAGATATATACATTTTTTTTTTATATTTTTATTCAGCTGATCTTTTTTCCCTTTTTTTTTATGTTTTCCAAATTTCAAGGAGGTGCGTCTTATTTACTTTTTTTTATATTTATTCATTTTCATATTATTTATTCACATATTTATAATTTTTTATTAAATTTTTTATTCTTTTATCTTTATTTTATCCTTTTTTATTTTTATTTTATTTTATACTAATGTAATTTATATACATACATATTTGTTTTATCATACTGCGATTTATTTGATATACATATTTTTTTAAATTATAAAAGTATGTTTAAGTTAGAGAAAAAAAGCATATTTGGAGAAGTGTGAAAAAAAAAATAAATATAATACATATGCAAAATAAGAATAATAAAATATTGTGTATAATGTATATTTTTATGAAAAAATGCAGTATGTAAAAAAAAAAATTTTAAATTATCAATAATTGTGATGATATTTATTATTTGATTTCTTTTTTTAACCATTTTTTTTCTTTTTATTTGTATTTTTGTATTTGATATTCGATTATGTTTATGGATTTTTTTTTTTTTTTTTTTTTTTGCTAAATAATTATATTCTTTGCACATTTTCATTTGCATATTTTGTTTCACATAATTTCATATGAAATTTTTTTAATATTTTATTTGTATCTTTATATTTGATTGCATACATTTACTTTTTATAATATTTTTTTTTTTTTTTTTTTTTTGTTTACATTAGTTTCCGCTTAAATATGATTTTTCTTTATTAAATATTTCCTTTTTTATTTTCAAATTGATAGAGTAATATTAATGTAAAGAAAAATAACACTTACTCATAAAATATTTACGACGCTAAAAAGCTATTCTTTTTTTTTGTTTGAAATATAAAATTAATAGAGAAAAAAAGAAAAAGAAATACTTAATTAAATGATAATTATACAGTTCCAATTTTTACTAATTGAGGAATTAAAAATTCCTAAATTAAGATAAGTTGTAATTATTACACCAATATAAAAAAAAAAAAAAAAAAAAAAAAAAAAAAAAAAAAAAGAAAAGAAAAGAAAAGAAAAGAAAAGAAAAGAAAGGTTGATATTTATAGAGTATCTAGTTTCTATATATGGATCTTTAGAATTTTTTTTTATGGTGATCTTGTTAATATTTCAAAAATACTCATTAAACCATATACAGTAAAATGTAATAAATTTATATACACTTTATACACATTAATTTTTGCAACATATATTCTTTGTGCTCAACAAAATACAATAGACAAATAATTTCATTTATTATATAAAAATAAAAGTTATTCTTAAATATTTTCTCAATAATAATAATAAAAAAAATGAAAAGAAAAGAAAATGGAATATTAATTATAAATAAAAAGTAATATAATTTGATATGAACATTGAATGTAAAAATTTTTTTTTTTTATTAGGTTAAGGGTTGAAACAAAAACATGGACTCGTGATAGTCATGACCTATTTGATTATGAAGCTCAACAAGTAAATAAAAAAAGCTTTTTGATATCAACTGCAATCAAACTCTTTCGCTCGAAAGCACAAGTTTCATGTGTAGCTGATAATCCTCAATGTTTGCCAAATACAGCTCAAGATTATCTTTTATCAGTACGACCTGAAGAAGGTAGCAGAAAAAACAAAAAATGAAATAATTTTCATTTATTTTGTTTAGATTTTATGTTGTTTATATAATTTAGATATTAAAATTTTTATTTTATATTTTATTTTTATTAAAGGAACAAAAAAAAAAAAAAAAAAGAATTTTTTTTTTTTTGTACTCTATATTTATTTATGTATAAGTTTTATGATGTAATTTTTTTTATATTATTATATTTAAAAAAAAATTTTTATTATGATGAAAAAAGAGTTACTTGATGAATTTTCTTATTATATTTTTTTCATTAATATTTATTTGATTATAATTGATATGGTTTTATTTTACATAGTTTAAATTTTATTCATTATTTTAGATAGATATATTATAACTCCGGCAGAGCACTCTTTAAGTAATCAATATAATATAAAAAAGCTATGGATAATTGTAAAAGATCTTCCAGAAAAGTATTATGCGTTACATGAAAATGATATTATAAAATTAGGAAGATTTCGTTTAAAAGTAAGGCAATTTATTGAATCAGTTGATACGTTAAATACGTTAAAATTAGATGATAATCCATCAAAAAAATGTGAAACTATTTTAGATTCTTCAAATGTACAATGTAGAATTTGTTTGATAGAAGGAAATCAAGAAAACGATCCTTTAATATGTCCATGTGATTGTAAAGGTTCTATTAAATATGCCCATCTATTGTGCTTAAGAAAATGGATAAATGGGAGATTAAATTTAAATGAACAATTATTTTCAGGATCAGTTTTTATAAAGGATATAAGTTGTGAGTTATGTAAATCAAAATATCCAAAAAGTATAAAACAAAATGATGAATTAGTTCAATTAGTTAAAATACCTAATTTAAAGACACCTTTAATAGTTTTAGATAACATTATTGGGCAAACGAGTAAAGGTGTTCATTTAATTAGTTTTGCTGATAAAAAATATCTGAAATTAGGAAGAGGGCATGAATCAGATGTTAGAATACCTGATGTGTCAATTTCAAGATATCATGCTACTATTAAATATGATAAAGGGTTATTTAAATTAGAAGATCATAACTCAAAATTTGGTACTTTAGTAGCTTTAAGAAAAGCAAGAGAAATATTTCCAAGAGATACAATGTCATTACAAGTTGGTAGAAGTGTCGTAAATTTTAGAGTAGATGAGGCTATTCCTTTTAAGAGTGGAATTATCGATGTTATTGAAAACAAGGAAGTTATTGATTCATCAGAAACAACTAATAATGAAAAAAGTAATTCCAATTCAGCACAAAGAAATAACACTAATTTAGAAGTGAATAGCAGAAATAATTATGAAAGAAATCAATATATTGATCTTACTAATACCTCTAATTCCTTACAAAATTCGTACTCACCTTACAGAGTTGATAATTTAATGTCATTATTAAATTATCAAAATGAATATAGGATTTTTGGTATTAGAAATTGCTATAATCTAATTGAAAATAGAAACAATCATCAAAATATAACCCAAGCAAATTATCATAATTACAATAATAATAATGAAAATAATGAAAACACTGTAGAAAATAATGAAAACAATGCTGAAAATAATGAAAACAATGTTGAAAATAACAATAGTGAAGAAAATAATGAAGAAAATAATAATAATAATAATGAAGAAAACAATAACGAAGAAGATGATAATAATGATGATGATGATGACGATGAGAATAATAATAGTAGTAATAATAATAATGAACCAAATAACTGTAATAACAGTCATAATAGTAACCACAATAACAATAATGATAATAACAATAATAATAATAATAATAATAATAATAATAATAATAATAATAATAATAATAATAATAACAATAATAATAATAATAACAATAATAATAACAATAATAATACTAATACTAATACTAATACTAATACTAATACTAATACTAATACTAATACTAATACTAATACTACTACTAATAATAATAATAATAGTAATAATAGTAATAGTAATAATGATAGTGAAAATAGGAAAAATTCCAACAGTTGTAACATTAGTAGTAACAATTGTCACAACAGAAATAGTTATAATAGGAACAGTAATGGAAATAATAATAATCAGAATAGATATTTTAAAAGTAGAAATAACGAAAACAGCCATAACTATTTTAATAATCGTAATCAAGGTTCAATAAGTGTAATTAATAAGTATGAAAATAAAAAATTTAGTAATAATAATATAAAAGAAAATTATGAAAAAAAAAATATAAAAGATAATTTTTTTTTGCTAAACGATGATAAAACGCCCCCCCTAGATTTTTTTAAGAATAATGACATTATAAGTAGTAATTTTTTATCTAATTGTAACACAAGTTCAGAAAAAATGCTAGACTCTTTTAATCATAAAAATTATCAAAATAATTTTAATGAAAATATATTTCAGCAGTCATACTGTCACAATAATAAAAATAATAAAGTACTTAATAATTGCTTATATAAAAAAACAAATAACCATGACAAATATTTGAATGACAGTATTTTAGTAGGAAAGTCAATACAACATAATTTTCTTAATAAAACTACCAAGAAAATTTTGGAAAATAATGTTAATAATATAAATACAAGAAACGGTTTTAAAGAAGATAATTGTTGTAATAATTCTGTAGAAGATTTTTTAAATTTTACTAATATGAATGATGTGTCATTAAAATATAATTCTTTGTTAATAAAAAATGATAATCAATGTTCAAATTTTATTGATAAAGAAAATATAAAAAGTAATAAATTGTTTTCTCATAATATATCAAATAAGCATATGTTTAAAGAAGATCATGAAAATTTTGCATATAAAAATAAAGAAATTAAATATATTAAAAATGCAGAAGAAAAAATGGATAAAGCAATTAAAAATAGTAGCAATATTACATTAAAAGAGAATAAAGATGTTAGTAAATGCTTTAATTGTGATTTAATTACTAATTTAAATAATACAATTATAAATAAAATTAAAATAAACGAAAGTATTAAGGAAAAAATAAATTTAAAAAGACTATCAAAAATTCATGATGATAGTATTTCATTAATAAATAATCATGTAAATGATTTATACGAACCAAAAGAAATTATATTAAAAAATAAAAAAATAAAGAAAATAAATTCACATAAAAAGAATATTATATCAGACTTAGCTGACAGGAAAAATATGTGCAATAAAAAACTGAAGAAATCAGTTAATAATGACCAATTTGAAAAATCATTAATATTTGAAGATTTCAACAAAAATATTTTTAGTGAATGCATTAATGAAAATATAAATAAAATTCAAACAACTTACCAGGAAAATGTATGTAATTTATCAAAATATTTAAAAACAAATACCCTAAGAAATAAAATATCAAGTAATAAAATTTTTAATGCAACATTCCACAAAAATGACTTTGATTACGAGGATTATTATTATAGCAAAAAATATTATAACAATGAGGAAGGAGGATCATATAACGAGAGTTTTTACTATGAAAATAATGAAATAACTAAGTTTAACAATAATAAAAATGATTATAATAATAGAAAAGAAAGTAATAAATTTCAAATGAAATATTATTCTCCGGGTCTAGATAATTATAATTTTAATTGTAAATTTGATAATGTTAATAATTTGATTGATAAGTATAATATATATAAGAATAGAACTTACAATAATTTTAATGTAGATAATTGCACTAATGATAAGCATAATTATAGAACAGTGTTTAATACAAACATGAACTTGGATATTCTTTTAAATAATAATATTTTGAACAATAATAATCATTTTGATCTACCTTCTCCTATATATAGCAATGTGAAAAATAACGCATTTTTTTTAAACGCAAATAACGATAACAATAATTATAATATTTTGAATAATGAATATATTAATATTAATGATATTATCAGTAACCATGATAATGATAGTGAATCTAAACATGATTATAACAATATTGATCATAATAAGAGTGGAAGCAAAAAAAATATTTTAAATGATTACAATAATAATATTGTTAAATATAATCGATATCAAAATGATAGCATGAAGATATCTTATTGCAATTTAGAAAAAAAAAACAAAGAAGAATATCTCGTAAATAATAAAAATAAGTTTTATAATGGTTATGTAATGAATGAAATAAACGAAAAAATTGAAAATTTTCATGATTCAGAGGAAAGTGAAAATAGTACTGCAATTAATGTAAAGAATGTACAATTAAATTCTAAAAAAAAAAAAAATTTTGATAATATAGAGTTTACCAATAATTTTAAATCAAATAAAACAAATAATGATACAGAATTCAAAAACAAATTAGTTCAATGTGTAAAAAAAAACAGTGAAAAAAATAATTGCAAAGTAAATAAAAATAATAATGGAAGAATAAATGATAATAAAAAAATAAAAGATAAAAAAAAGTTAAAAAATAAATATGAAAATAGTAGTAACTGTAATAATAATGATAATGATATTGATGATGATAATGATATTGATGATGATAATGATATTGATGATGATAATGATATTGATGATAATGATGACAATAGTAATAATAATAATAATAATAATAATAATAATAGTAATAATAATAATAACAATAATGATAATAATAACAATAACGATAATAATAATAACAATAATGATAATAATGATAACAATAATAATAATAGTAATAATAATACTACTATTACTAATAATAATAGCTGCAAGAAGAAAAGTAACATTAATTATAATGAAAAAATAATTCCAATTAAAAGTATGACTAATAAGGATGTAGAGAATTTTAATGTAAAAGTATATATTAACTATAATGAAAAATATGATGATACTTATGGGACATCACAATATACAGGGACTAGTTATATAAATAAAAATAAAGAAGATATAAAATCAAATAAAGGAATGGATTTTGAAGTTTATAAAAACAAAATTGCAGATTACAATACATCATTAAATATTATAAATAGTAAAATATTAGAAAAAGCAAAAAAATATAAGGCATTTATAAACTTCTTATTAAATAATGATTTTGTTAAAAAAAAAAATAAATTATATAATTACTGCAAAGTATGTGATATCAAAAAAAAAAAAAAGATTATTCACTTTTTAAATAAAATTTTACTTGTATGAAACTAAATTTACTAAAATATATATTTTACATATATATAAGCAATGAAAACAAAACAAAAATAATTAAAAAAAAATTAAAAATACATATATATCATTGAATCATCTATGATTTTTTATGTGATAAGTTGTATACTGAAGATATTTTTATACTAAACTATTTTTTGAATAAAAAAATATAAAACATGTGGAAAATGTCTAATATAGACGACAAATATATTTATATACTATCTGTTGGTATAATTTTTTAATTCTAGCTTTTTAGAAAAACACAAATCTTTAAATCAACAACATATTTATCTAAAAGAAGAAAAAGCTATTTAAAAAAATTTGTGAATTATCAATTTTTTTTTTTTTTGAAGAATTAAAGAATATTGTAAAAGTATCATCTACCAAATAGGAAAGGAATACATTTTTTACTATATTATTTTTTCTTTTATTTTTTTATTTATTATTATTATTATTATTTTTTTTTTTTTTCATTTTTTGTTAAAATATTATTCTTAAAATAATAATTATGTTTCCTATTTTTAAAACAATTTTTTAATTTTCATTAAAAAATACAATAAAAAAAAGAATATAAGTGTGTACATTTGTAAAATTAAAAATATGTATAGTAATAAAAAAAAATACTTATTTTTATATTTAAAATGATGAACATTACACAATTTTTTTTAAAAATTTTATTTATTTTTATGTCTTTTTAGCAAATAAGTGCAATATATATATATATTTTATATTTTCATTTTACTTTGGTTATATTTAATTTTTATTTTACTTTTTCAGTAATAGTTATGATTTATATAAGAAAATAGTAAATAACATTTAGTATATTTTTATTTTATACACAGAAATAATTATTAAAAAAAAAATTATAAATTTAAATAAATTTCATGAATAATTATAGTTTGTTATTTATAATATGTTTTAATTAATTTTTTTTTTTTTTTTTGTTTAAATATCTTTTATATAAATATATATAGTATATATAAGAAGTATATGTTTACATATGCATATATTTTTTTTATTCAACAAATATTTGTTAATTCAGTGCATTTTAAAGTGTGTTGAATATAAATTTAGAAATTTTTTTTTCTTTTGCAATATAAATTTTTGTCATTTTTGATAAACTGTGGAATATTAGAAATTAAAAAAAAAAATTATACATTCTCTAATTTTAAATCTTTGAAACATCAAAGAACCATATAATACAAAAATATTATTACTATAGATGAATCATATCATATTACTTGCATTTTTTAGGTTACTAAAAAAATTTCATTTTGTTCTTAATCAAAAAAAAAGCCAAAAAAAAAAAAATTTAACGGTAGTAAGGTCTTTGTAAATATAATAGATATATAAAAAAAACAAAGAAGGAAGTGCATTAAATTCAGTAAATTTTTTTTTCTTAATTTTTACAACATCTATAAAAAAACAATATCACTATAATTATAAAAATAAACAATGTACATTTTTTTTTTTTTTTTTTTTTTTTGCTATTCTAACATGATAATTAAAGATTATTTAAAAAAATAGAAAGAAAAAAATGCATTTATAAAAGCTTCAAATTTTTATTAATTGATATATTAAAATATTTATTTAAAATATATAAATCTATAAAATTTGAATATTATCTCTATTTTTTAAGTGTTATATTTAATATCATTTTTATCATGGTTTTCAGTTATTAAGTAAATTTTATTAATTTATATTACTGCATATCTAATTTATTACACATACAACGATACGAACTTTAAGAAATTCACTAAAATTAAATGATTTTTTTAAGATAGGAAAAAATATTTTTTTTATAAGAGTATTAAATTATAAGTACTTAAGACATCCTTTTTGCTAATACTTTCCACTTTAATTCTTATTTGTATATTCGATAAAAATTTAATGATGATATTCTTAAATGTATTTTCTTCTTCATATAACAAGTTAAATCGTGGGTCTTAAAAAAAAATTTGTTTAATAATAGAAAAATATATACATATATATTTATAATAAATATTTAATAAAACAAATTTACGAGAAAAAAAAAATAAATAAATAAAATCATATAACAATAATATTAAATAATTTCATTAATAAATATTGTTATATAAGTATATATATAAAAAAAACATTAAAAAAAATTTTTTTTTTTTTTTTTTTTTATAGTTCATCTTTTTGCTCAAAAGTATTATTTTTATTCTGGTCTATATTATCATTCGATTTATTTTGATTTTGTTCATTTTTAACATTAATATTCGATTCATTTATCGTTTTATAATTGTCTTCTTTGTTATCTTTTTCTAAATTGTTTTCTTTTTCTGAATTGTTATCTTTTTCTAAATTGTTTTCTTTTTCTGAATTGTTATCTTTTTCTAAATTGTTTTCTTTTTCTGAATTATTATCTTTTTCTAAATTGTTTTCTTTTTCTGAATTTTCTTTTTCTGGATTTTTTTCTTTTTCTGAATTACTTTTATCTGTATTTTTGTTGTTTTCCTTTGTCTCTTTCTTTTCTATAGGCTTTTTTAACTTTTCCAAGGTTTTTATCAAAGAATCAATGGATTTAAACCTCAATTCTACTTCATTCGATTTAAAAAAAGGAGCTGAATAGTTGTCTAATTTTTTTTGCTCATCCTGAGCATTATTCCACCATAATATTTCTTTTTCCAATGAATCATTTACCATTTTAATTGTATCTGTTGCCCATGGTTTTTTTTCAGAAATTTCTTTAATTTTTTCTTTCATTTCTTTTATTTTCAAATTAGTTTTTTCAATAACTCTATCTCTTACTTCTAGTTCATATGCTCTTTCTTTAATAGGTATAAAAATATCCTCTAACTCTTTTATCTTGGTATTTACATTTTCTAATGGCTCATCATTTTCCACATATAACCATTCTTCATATTCCTCCAATTTACTTAGGTATTCATTTCTTGTTTCTTCTTTTGAAACTTTTTTAAATATATCTTGTTTCATTTTACTTCTTGTTTCATATATAAAAGATTCTAGGTTATTTTTAGCCTCTGATTTAAGAAAAATATTAATATCATGATCATCCAAAATTTTCAAAAGTTCTCTTTTATTCTTTATTTCTTCATTATTTAAAGGCAAAGGTTTCATGCTTCTAGCTTCATATGTTAAAGGGATTTTATGTTTTATTATTTCAGTTTTTTTTTTAGTATCTTTAATTCCTTCTTTTTTTTCTCCTGCTGATTCACCTTTTGATTCTTCCTTTGATTCATCTTTTGAATCTTTTGAATCTTTT
This sequence comes from Plasmodium relictum, assembly GCF_900005765.1. Classification (NCBI taxonomy): domain Eukaryota; phylum Apicomplexa; class Aconoidasida; order Haemosporida; family Plasmodiidae; genus Plasmodium; species Plasmodium relictum. The sequence continues at coordinate 2,083,042 of NC_041690.1, forward strand.
GATTCTTTCTTTGATTCTTCTTTTGACTCCTCTTTTGATTTTTCCTTTGATTCTTCCCTTGATTCTTCTTTTGACTCCTCTTCTGATTTTTCTTTTGATTCTTCCCTTGATTCTTCTTTTGAATCTTTTGATTCTTCCCTTGATTCTTCTTTTGAATCTTTTGATTCTTCCCCTGATTCTTCTTTTGAATCTTTTGATTCTTCATTCGCCTCTTTATTTTCCGTACTTTTCTCTTTTTGGACTTCTATATATTCCTTTTCTTCTTCATAAATAACAATAATTTTTTCTAAATTTAAAATACCAAATTTATCAAGTCGAAATTTTAAATTTATTTTAGGGGTATCCAGATGTTCATATTTTTTTTTAGTTGATTCATCTAAATTTACTATAGAATACTGAGTAATCATTTTTCCATTTTCATAAACTGAAAATTTTAAATTATCTTTATATTTCAAAAAAACACTTTTATTGACAGGATATCTGGTATTATAACTAATTAATTCTTTAGGAGTGTTATTTTTTTCATCGTTGGAAGGATCATCATAACTAACTAAAATGTGATAATCGTTTGAAATTATGTCAAAGTATTCCAAATTTCTTAAACGAAAATTAGGACTATTATATGCAGCAGTAAATAGAGATCCCATAGTAATTGCTTCATCGCTGTTTAAATGCATTCCAACTTTTAAAGGATGAAAAAAATTAGTTATTTCATTTAAAACCCTTGGTATTCTCCAGGCTGAACCAATTAATTCTAGAGCTTCAATATCTTTTAATTCAAAAGAAGCCTTTTTGAGAGCATTATTAATTGGAATTTTAATATTATCAATAGTTTCTACAATTAATTCCTCAAAATGCTGTCTTGTTATATTTTCTGATAAACTTTTATTATTATATAAGCTTTCTATAAAAACATCAGCTGATTTTTTAGCACTTAATAGCAACTTTGCTTTGTTTGCAGCAATAAGTAATTTTCTCATTGCTTTTTTGTCATCAATTATAGAAACATCATACTTTTCTTCAAATTTTTTTCTTAAATATTCCGCCAAAATTATGTCTATTTTATTTCCTGAACTATTCTCTAATGATTCGCATGCATATACCCTTACACTTCTAGAATGAACTTTATCTTTTTCAACATTACTAATCGTAGCAATACCCACATTTACATTTTTGCTACCTACATCTAAATACATAGTTAACTTTGTTGTATTTAATGGCAAATCATGTACATTATGGATAGCTGCAGCAGTAACCCCATTAATTATTCCTAATAATTCTAAACCTGCTATCTTAGTTGCATTTAATAAAGCCTGCTTTTTTCTTTGAGAATAATTACAGGGTACAGAAATAACACAACCAATATTTACATTAAGATTTTTATTAATTTTATAATCAATATTTAAATGAGTATATGCTAATTTTTTTATATAATTTAATATATTTGCTGTTATTTCTTCAGAAGATAATATCATTTCATTTTTTAGTTTTATATTAATTGTACCTCTTTTATGATCTATATAATAATCATATGCATAATATTTAGATGCAATGTCACTATAAAAATCATAGTTATTTATATCATTATAAAATTCATCATTCTCATCATAATTTTCAATATTAAAATTTTCCTTCTTTTTTAATTTATCAAATAAGTTGTATCCTAAAAGACTATTACTATTTATTAATGTTAGATGAGGGTGTTTTGTACTAAATATATTCGCTTCTTCATCGTACGACCTAGATTTACCAGCAAATGATATTACATTCGTTATTTTTCTTTTACTTTGATTATTTATTAGTATATTAAAACCCTTCCCAGGTGATACAATAGATACTTTTATAAATTCGTTACCGAAATCTATACCTAATAATGATGTACTTGCTACAAATAATTTATAACTTAAAATATTTAAAATAAATATAAATATATATACTATTTTCATTTTCTATTTATTTTTAAGATCAATTTTTTGAATTAAAAATTTCTCTAACAAATGCAAATTTTTATCATATATAATAAAGAAAAAAAAAAAAAAAGCAGAAAAAAAAAAAAAAATATATTTATTAATAAAACAAATTTATTTAAATTATAATTTTGTCATTTTTTGCTCTTTTTTTAATTAATTGGAATTATCAGTTATACAAAAATGCATTAAATATTTTATCATAATATTGCAAATCAAAATTTATTCATAAATATTTTAATTTTATATTTTTTTTTTTTTTTTTTACCTAATATTTCTTTTATTCTGTTCAAGTATATTTTCTTGTAATTTTTTTAATTTTATTATTTATTTTATTTTATTTTATTTTATTTTATTTTATTTTATTTTATCTTATTTTATTTATTTATTTTTTTTTTTTATATATCAAATTAAATGTGTGCTTATTTAATACTAATTTTTTTTTCTTATTTTAGGGATTTTTTTATTTATGATCTAAAATAAGAACATTAATAAGATTCTCCTTCATATATTTAAATACGTATTTATTTAAAAAATGAAAGAAATTATAATAAAAATATAAAATTATTCTGAAAATATAAATAATAATTAGTATATTTATATATATTTTTGTATATTTAATGAGAATATTACATTAAGGATGCTTTGCTACAGACTTTACTGTGTATATATATGCTTTTACATTTTAGAAAAAATTTTAAATAATAATAGCAATACAAGTATATACATATATATAAAAAAAAAAAAAAAAAAAGAGTTTTTAATTTTTTTAAATTATCTACTATTAATTTTGAATATTAAGAATTATATAGTTATATAAAATAAAATAGTTCCATAACGTTAATGAAAATCGAATTATATGATTATATGAATAAAATATCAAACAGTACATGTGTATGCTAGTAAATTATTGAAAAAATGAACAAACATAAAAATATAAATGAAGAATATGCATCTTATCAAAAAGACATTTATACAAAGATGATACTATTAAATTGCTATTAATACTGAAATATGTTACATTTGTAATTATCAATGAAGCTTAATGATATAATAATAAAAAAAAAAATTTTTTTTTAAAATATATTGAACCTTAAGATAATAAGTTCTATTAATTTTATCAACTATTTTTATCTTAAAAATGTGAATAACCTTAAAATGTTTGTTAGGTCTAATAAAGATATATATTAAAAAAATATATGTTTTATTCTATTATATTAATAATTTTAATACTTTTATCATAGAATCATTTTATTTATTTTTATATAATTTTAAAACTCTATACACACTATTTACAAATGATTTTAATGGATTATCTTTTTTTCTTTATAATTATTCATATGTTTTTTAATATATTACTAATAATTCAAATATGTTTTTTTTTTTTTCTTTTTTGTATAAATAAATATATGAAATAAGAAATTCTTATTTTTTTAAATCACAAAAAAAAAAAATGTTTACATATAAAAAGTCTAAAATATAAAAAAAAAAAAAAAGATTATAATTATATATATATATGCATTAAGTTTCATTTGCAAAATTGTCATAATTTCCGCCAACAAAAACTTTTGGTAATAAAAATTCTTTATCAAAACTATTCTGAACAATTTTCGACTTGTCAATGGATCTTCTTTCTTGCTTACATGCTTCTTCGTTTTGAAAAGCTAATCTTTGTTCTTCTAAAGATTTTTCATTACCACACCCCCATGCTTCCACTTCATTAATAGATAATTTGCATAAAAATGAATCTGTATCATCATCGTCATCATCATCATCAATATTAATATCATCTTTTTCTTTTTTATGATGAGGAAAATATAAATGTCCACTTTTATAAGTATAATCACTTTGTGTACAATAAGACTCTTTAAATTCATCACTTAAAAATAACCTAAAGCATTCAGTTTTTCCTCCAAATCCTAAACCTTTAGGATAAAAAGAATTTTTACTATTTAAATAAACATAATTATTACCCAATTGATTAGTTCTAATAATTCTAAAAACTGGATATGCAGAAAATAAAAAATCAGATGAAGAACCATGATACAAATGAGAATCTTTTAGAGGCGTAGTACATACCCCACCTAATATTTGATTATCATTTGTTTTAATTACAATTACAATAGGAGCTGGATAATAAAAAACAGAGTTAATAAATCTATTAAAACTTGTCCCTTGTTTCCATGAAGCATATAATCTATACCATTCATTATTTATAAAACAGGGTGAACATTGTCTTAAACTAAAAACAATTTCATCAGTTAATATTTTACTAGTTTTATTTAAAAATAATCCTCTCCATCCGTTAGTTTCATTTTGAATTTCTAATATAGATGAGGATTTTTTATATATATCTTCTTTTGATAAATTTTCTTTGCTTTCTTGATTTTTTATTTCATTTTTCTTCATATTTGTATAAATAGAATGTATTAGTTCAATGCTATCTATACATATATCATTAAAATTTGTGATGTTATTTTCTCCATCATTATTTTCCTTTTTCTTTTCGCTAGTTATTATATTTTCGTTATCTGTAAAATGTTTAAATGTCGCATTCGCATAATTGTTACTTAAATTTGTAAATGTCGAATTAATGTATTCTATCATTAAATAATATATAGAATGTTTACTATTATCTAAAGAATTAACATATAGTCTAAAACCAATAATTATATTTCGAAAATCTAAATTAGTTTCCAAGGAAAAAAACAATTCCTTAAAAAAAAAGGTTAAATCCCAACTATTTTTTCTATTTATTACAAAATCTTCATTCAAATTTGATTTGGACTTATTCAAAAATATTTTTTTCTCTGATACTTGTTTTTTATTTGTTATTTTAAATAATAAATTACTTGGACATAATAAATATAACTGTTCAATATACATATATGTAAAGAGATGATGTAATGCTTCTTCTACTGATATTAAATCCTTCACATTGTAATTTTTAGGATAATGATATTTTATTTTATTTTTATCTAAAAAAAAGATATTATCGTTTATAAACTTATAATTTCTTTCTTTTTTACTATTTTTATTTATTATATTTACATTAGAATCTGAAAAAACCAATTTAAGGGAGTTATTTATTCTACTTAATTCCTCTTTATCATTTTCATTGTTATATATATTTGGTTCATTGTTAGAATATGAATCTTCTTTCTTATCATTTTCCATAGATAATTTTCTCATGTTTAAATTTTCATTTTCATTCAAGTTTTCACTATCCTTATCATTATCATGTTCATTTTCATTAATAATTTTTAATTTATCAGATTCATTATTGTTTGATATACTATATCTTAAAAAACTCATAAATAAAATTCTTATAATAACTTTACTTTTCCCACTATGTATATAAGATAATATATTTATTATTTCTTGTAAAGATATTTCATTATTTAATTTTCTGCTGTTTTTATTAAATAAAATATTAATAGCATAATTAAATCCATAACTATTTGATTTCCCTTTATTTTTTTTAACTTTTTTTCTTAGTACCTCATGAAATGAAGGTAATACTAAAGCTATATATGGTCTTAATATATATGGATATACATATATAAAATCTAGAGTGCTGATTTTTTCATTTATTTCTTTTTTATTTAAATTAAATTTTTTTCTTATATTTTCTACGTTACTTTCACTCAAATTCCCATACTTCAGCGTATTTTTTGAATATCCTTCCCCCATTTTTATAAATTTTAATTAAGGAATGAAAAAATTAAGAAATATACATAAATAAATAAATAAATAAATAAATAAATAAATATATATATATATGATACTTTAAAAAAAAAAAGAAAAAAATTATAAAATATTTTATTTTATAAGATAAAAATTTTTAATAAGCACATTATGCAAATATCATTTTTCTCAATGAAGTATAATATTTTAATTTAATTCTTTTAAGAATATTTAATATATCTCTACTTTTTCCATGTAAAATTATAAATAAAAATATATATTTATATATGTTTAATGATAATAATAATTTATTAAAATATACATTATTTTATAAAAAAATAAAAAGAATTTAAATATTTTTAAAAAGGTAATTTTTTTGGTAAATTTATATTAAAAAAATAATTATAATGAAAAATATGCTTTATAAGTCTTTTACTGTATCAGAATAATTGTGCTTCTTCAATATTATAAATTTATATTAATATTCTTTAATGAGGTATATCAAAGAAATATCAAATAACTGTTAATTTAAGCATAATTTTAAATAAAAAAAAAAAAAAGTTAAAACTTTTAGCATCATTATAAAGTATACTTTAATTTCATTAACAAATAATTTATACTTATATTTTTCTCTTAATTATATTACGAACACATTTAATAACTTATTCAAATTATTAAATAAAGTTAAAAGAATTTAAAAAAAAAAATGTGCAAAAAACTTTTAAATATATTTCTATAAATATATATTATGTATTTTTTTTTTTTTTTATCTTATCTGTTATTAAATATAGTAATAACAATGAAAAAATATAAGCATTTTCAAGAGTTTTTCTTCAAAGGTTATTTTAATCATTTAAAGTAGTTGTAGAAATTCCTTCATAAAATTTTATTCTAATTTTTACTTACACATTTGTATTCTCATTTTAATTTATTTTATTATATTTTATTTTAATCTCCAATACTTTTTTTATGTATTCCATTAATTTTTCTTTTACTAAATCCATATATTTTTATAAAATCTCAAACTTTAAACTTTTTATCTTTTTTAATATCTATTTTTTTTTTATTTTTGTGAAAAGATATATTTTCGAAACTGCATTAAACTCATTAAACTTAATGTTATATATATACGTATATATATTTTTTTTATAAGCTATTCATTTTGCTTTTTAAAAAAAAAAGAATTACATTAAAAAATTAAACAGAAAAAAAAACCATATATTTTGCAGTAATAAAATCTACAAAAAAAAAAAAAAAAATTTTTTAAATTGTAAAAGTATATATTATATTATATTATACTATTAATATCTTTTTATTACATTAAAAAAAAATTCAAATAACAAAGATACATTAATTTATAAATTTTCTCTTTTTTATTTTTTCGTAAAAAAAAAAAAAAATTTATAAGTTAAAAAAATACGAGAGATTCTTTATAAAGCTATGTTTTTTTTTAAATTGATTGTAATGTAATTTACTTATATATGTTTTAAAAATATTAAATTCATTTTTTTGAAGTATTTCAATGTGTGTAATATTTTCAAAATAGAAAAAAAAAAAAAAACAGAAAAAAATATATGATTAAAAATAAAACAGCAAAGAGAAAAAAAAATTAATATATAATAAATATATATATATATATTTATTGTGCAAAACAAAATAAAATTATGCTAATAAACAATAAAAAAAAATGTAGTACCTTTTTAATTGATATTTTAAAAAAAAAAATTACTTATTTTATTATATATTATATTTTGCATTATATATATTTTTTTCTTTTTTTCAATATTTATGTTCAACAAAAGGCAATGCACAAACTTGAGCAAGTGTGAATTTATGTGCAGATCTACTTCTTAGTATTTTATATATTTTTTTTTTGGAAAATTCTTGAGGAATATCAGTAGGTATAGATATAAGAACTTTTTCATTATTTTTTGCAAATTCTCTTTTAATATAACCTTGAGCTATTCTTTTTTTATATACTGGACTCCATGTGCAAGATGTTATATACCCAATAGGTTTTTTATATGGATAAGATAATATTTTACACGTTTTAAAAACTAATTCATTACATATAATGCCAATACGTAAAATTTTAGATTTCATGCTATACTCTTTTAAAAGATTTTGAAATCCAAAAATACTTCTTTCTTTTATTTTTTTATATTTTAATGTCCATGATAAAGAAGCAGAGATAGGGGATGTGTTTTTAAAAATGTCAATTCCATATTGAGGAAAACCAGATTCCATTCTTAATATATCTAATGCATATGCACCAGCCAATTTTACTTTTATATGACTTAAAAATAGCTGAGCAAAAATATCACTTACACTATTATCAACTATAAATTCATATCCATCTTCCCCGGTATCTCCAATTCTTATACATATTACTTCATATATGTGAAATTTATCATTTTCGTTATTATTTCTCTCTTTTTTCAATGAATTGTTTATCATTTTTAATTTTTTAAAACTCATATATGGTATTTTAAAAAAGTCAACGATTTCTTCATCTTTAAAATAAATATCATTTTCATTATTTTTTTTTATAACATTTTTTAAGTATCTTATATTTTTATCCTTATTTTTCCATGCAAAATATTCTAAAATATCATTAAAGACTATATTAGATAATGGCCCCTGTAAAGATAATACTCTTTTATTTATATCGACTTCTATTTCAACATCCATTCCACAATCTTTACAAAATAAAATATAATCGCTTAAAAATTCATATAAACCCTTTTTATAATATCCTGAAGTAATTAATATAATTTCATTTTCACATTTTAATACATAACATGTATCTATAATAAAGGATTTATTATCTAAAATGCATGAATAACAAGCATCGTAATTCTTCATATCATTTAAATCACTAGATATAAATTGATTACATATATAGAAGCAGTCACTACCTCTTAATTTAATTATAAGCTGATATGATTTATCAAACAAGGAGCAATTACTTCTTGTATTAAAATATTCATTTATTGTTCCTTCTGGAAATTTTGATGGAATAATACAATTATTATATAAAATGAAAGAGGCATTCATTGAACTGAAAAATGTACCTAATACTCTGTTCCTATCTACTGTATTTAATGCAGTAAAGGAATCTAAGCTAGTGATATCAAATTCGTTTTCATCTGTATAATTTAAAAAGTCTTCAATATATAAATTTTTCAAGTTATTTTCAACTTTTTCTTTATCAAAATTAGTAATCTTATTTTTATCTTTATTAGAATTGTCCAATTCATTTCCTTTTATTTTTTTTTTAGCATCGTTCATATCATCATTATCTGTAATATTGTTATTTTGCTTTAAATCATGATAGGATTTATCAGTACTTATGTTTATTGAATCATAATTCATTATATTTTTTGAAGAATTATAAAAATTACTAGTTTTATGTTCATTAATCCATGTTTGGATTTCATTTATATTTTCCTTTTTTTCCTTATTTTCAGTATTTTTTAAACTAATATTATTAAGATTTTTTTTTTTTTTCTTATTTAAATCTTTTAAGTATCCAGGTGTTTTAGGATAGTTATTTACATTATAATTTTCGTGTAGTGTGTTTATGTTATTATATTCGTTTACCAAGGACTTTACATGCTTATCAACAAAATGTTGAGGGTTCTCTATTTTATAAATTATTTCTTTTTTTTTATCAATAAAATCATCACATAGAGAAAAAAAATTAATGTTAGAAAACTTAGCTTCTTTATTTTTATTCATAGAACTATTATTACCCTTAAATATTTCACTATAACTTATTTTATTGTCATAAAAAGCATTTTTATTTATAGATTCTTTTCGAATCTTTATAAGATTTTTAATGCATTCATTTTCTTCTGATTTTAATTCTTCTTTTATTTTTTGTTCATACATAAAATTGCTTCCACTATTTTTGGTAACTTCTTTTAAAGGATTATAAATCCATCCACCTCTACTTCCTTTTTTTACCTTGGAATATTTTGGTATATTGTTAGGATTATGCTTATACTTTTCTTCGTAAAATTTCTCTCTCTGCTTTTGTTTTTTTCTTGTTACTGCTCCATATGTTCCAAAATTTTTTTTAGAATTCCAAGTAAAAACACTACAAGGAAAACTTAGAAAAACGCAGATAATTTTTTTTATTTTATAGAAGTAAATTTCATTTCTATAAAAGGAAAATTGTTTCTGCATTTCAAAATAAAAAAAGAAAGAAACAAAATATAAAAAAAAAAAAAAGGCTTTATATAGTATAAATCATAAAAAAATGAAATGCATCCAAAACATATTTATATATATATATATATATATGAAAAAAATTATTTAGTGATATATTGTTTTATCAGAATTTTCACTTCACATTTCTTTTTACTAACATAAAGATATATGCCATTTTTTCATATTATAAAATATTTATATATATATATATATTTTAATAAAACAATATCAAGTAAAAAAAGCAATTCTATAATTAATAGTTCAATTATTCATTTTTAAATATATACTTGTAACCATTAATCAAAAATTAAAAAACGTTTTCACATAGTACAATTAATTTAATTATATTAAAAAAGATAATTACAAAAATTAACTTAATTTCTTATAAAAAAAGACAATTTTATGTATCTAATTGCTTTTAAAGATATATCCTATGTGAAATATTATTTTCCCTTTTTTTCTTCTATGAAGTATAGGGTATAAAAAAATAAAATAGAGATAAAAAACTACAATAATTAGAAATGTAAATAATTCTATAAAAATATCTTCAATATAAAAAAATTAAAAGCATAGCAAACTTTTCTTTAAATATCTCCATCTACTTTTACTTTATATAAAAAAAATAGTTTATTATTTATACATTATTTTTTTTTTTTCAGAAACAATGTATGAATTATAAATGATGAAAAAACTATAATATTTATAATCTATAATTTCAAATAATATACTTGAACTCTTAATATTTTAATTTTGAAATCTGAAAAAATTTTAACATATGACAATTTAAAAAGATTACAATTTACAATAAATTAAAAATAATTATTCTGGCTTATGTAAAAACGAAAAAAAAAAAAATGTATTTAAAAATGTAAAAGATTAAAAAATAATATAGAAATATAAAATTAGAAGAAAAATTATGAAAAAACTTATTAAAATGATATTTTCATAAATTTCATTAAATAATATATGATTATAAAACAAAAAAAAAAAAAAAAAATTTATGTATATATATATTATATATATGTGAATTATATGAAATTAAATTAAAAGTGTTAAATATGTTTTGTAAAAAAAAAAAAAAGGAAAAAAAAAAGTTATTAAGAAGAACATATATATTAATAAAATAAGGTTTTATTTTATCAGTGAATGAACTTTTTTTATGGTGTTGTATTCACTTTTAAATCTTTAATATTAGCTTATTAGTCTCATTCTTGAATATCAAAATATCGATTTAAAAATTATTCATGAATTTTCAAAAAAAATCTGATAAAATATTATCTTCAGAAAATTCTCTGTTTTTGTATAATTTCCATGTTCTATCAAAAGATGTAGAAGAAATAAAATTGCCATCTGGAGATATATCAACATTTCTAACTTTGTTGTCATTATTATATAAAACTTTGGTGCAATAAAAGTTTACAGAATCCCATATTTTAATAAAAGTATCAAAAGAACTAGAAGTAATATATCTCCCATACATAGGTTCAAAAATTACATCAGTAACAATTTTATTGTGAGCTAATATATTGCAAGATGTTTGAAAATTCCTTAAATCAAAAACTTTAATAGTGTTATCAGATGAACAAGTGCAAAACATATTTGGCATAAACGGATTAAAATTTATATTCATTATACATTTATTATGAACAATTTTTTTTTCTATATTTCTTCCTGTTCTAATATCCCATAGCATTAAGCCACCTCTTGAGTCTCCTGATAAATATAAGTTTCCATATGTATTAAAAGCAGCTGTGTAAACATTACTGTTGTGACCTTCTTGATAAAATAACTCCTTATTTGTTTCAATATCAAAAAATTTTATTGTTTCGTCTTCTGAACATGTTAAGACATATTTATTTAGAGGATGAAAACATATCTTATTTATTCTATCTTCATGTGCTTTTACTTTACATAACAAATTTTTATCACTCTGGCCATTTTTGTTTTCATCTTCATAACTTACTTCTTCCCCATTTTGTTCTTTATAATTTTCATAATAATTTTCTTTGTTTATTTTCTCATCATTTATTTCATTAATATCATTGTGATTTCTTTTCTTAGCTTGATTATTTTTTTTATTTGAAATAGTAATTTCTTCATCACTTAAAAATGGTCTCCATATACAAAAAGTTTTATCTGATGAGCAAGAAGCTAACAGTAAATCTTTCTTTGATATATCATTATAATTTAAAGTACTATAATATGAATAATTATTTGGAAAGTTCCATTCTATACAATTTATCTTATCATCATGACCTTTTTTAAGAGTTTTTATTACATTATAATTATCATTTTTATAGTTAAATAAATTTATATATGTATTATAACTACTAACAGCAAAAACACTATTATCTGGAGAAAATTTTCCCATGGTTAAGGGTCTGTCATCCCCCAATTGTGAGATATGTAAATCTAAATAATTTTTCATATTTTCATTATAAGAAATTATATAATTATCAAAATCTTCTCTAGAATACTTTTTCTGAAATTTATATATCATTTCTTTATATAAAAATATTCTAGGCAAAGTTTGTAGCATTATATCTATTCTTGCTAATTTCAATTCTTCTGTACTTTCAGTATAAAACTTTTCTTTTAAACTATTTTCTTCTTCCTTACTTTTTGCAGTATGTTTATTTAAAGTTTTTTTCCCTAATTCTTCTTCAAAATCATTGACTTTTAAAATATCTGAAGAACTTAAATCATACAAATTACTAAAGTCAATATAATATTTCTTTAAAATATTTTGAAATTCTTCTACTTCTTCTTCATTTTCACTTTTTTTTTTAATTATTAATTTATCATATTTAGTAATTAATATATTTTTTAATCTTTTTCTTTTATCATAACTATCTTCACCAAATAAACAAATTGGTTCTTTTAACAATCTTAAAATATTTTTCACATCTAAATCTTTTGTTGGTATACCTAAGCAAACTTTTCTTATTTTACTTTTTATCTCAAATTCTTCTAATATATGTTCGTTATTAATTTCATAACTATTTAGATCATTTTTTTTTAGTTTTAAATTTTCCTGCATTTTCGATTCATTAAAAATATCATTTATTTTCATTTTTCCTTCTATACATAATATACATAAAAAAAAATAAAATAAATAAAATATTTCATAAAGTTATGATCTAAAAGTTAAATTCTATTTACTTTTTTCATTTTTTTTTTTTTTTTAATTTTTAATCATTTTTATATTTATCGTTAATTTTTTAATTTAAAAATATTATTATATGTGGAAAAAAAAAAAAATATATAAACGCAATCTATGCAAAAAACTTTTCTGTAGAAATATTTTAATGCATAAGTAAATACTGTAAAAAAATTATGTATTTTTTTAAAAACAAAGCACTGAACTAAAATACTTTAAAAAAAAAAAAAAATGTAATAAATTTGAGATGAATACAAAATGAATTTAAAATGAGGATGAAATAAGGAAAAGCAATTTGTTAAAATTAATATGATTCAAAATACTATTTAGAAAATGAAATATTTATTTCTCATAAATTAAGTAAATAACTTTAATTAAAACTATATTTAATATATATTAACTAAAAGTATTATTGAAAAATTCACCTATTTTTCCTTTTTTTTTTTTTTTTTTTTAACTATAAATTATTTTTATTTATTAAGATTCATTTAAAAATTTTAAGACATTTTTAAAATTATCCTAAGAAATACTACGACATTTGTATATACTTTTATACAATATATTATGTTCTTTAAAATGTTATATCTTTTATTTCATTTTTATTTATCTTTCTATTATTTTTATTTAAAAATTTTAATGATTTTTAGAAGTATTATATTTTTGAATTATATGCTCTTTTAAAATAAAACAAAAGAGAAGAAAAAAAGTATAAAGAAGTAGAAATTAAATAAATAAATATAAAAAAATTATGCATATAGAATATATTAAATAAATTATATTATTATCACTATTTCATTTGTTTTTATATTATTTTATTTTTACTATATATATTTTTTTGTTAAAATACAAACCTTTAAAAATTAATTATCTAAAAAAAAGAATATATATCAAATAATAAATAAAACTTATACAAATATTCATTGAAATAATATTTGTAAAATAAGTAATATCCATATAAATATTCATACACGTATTTATGCAAAAAGGGCTCTTTCAAAAAAGCGTGTGTGCAAGCAATAAAGATTTTAAAATGAAAAAATATATATATATATAAATCATATTATAAAAAACAGAATATATGTTTTCGTTCTATGTAACATTAAAAATTAATCGTATAAAGATTAATAAATTTAAATTCGTTGTAATAAATAATTATTTTTTCTTTTTTTTTTTTTTTGTTCTTACAACTTTTTTTTTTCTTTTTTGTTATACAAAAAATAATTTTAAATTATGTTATCGAATAAAAAAAAAAATAAATAAAATAAATATATTAAAGTATATATATAATTAGTTCAAAAATAACATATAAATTAATCTTTAAGGAAAATGAATGATATATGCAGCATAATCATTTAAAATATTTTTTATAAATATTACTATAATTATTAAATCAAGCAAAAATATGATTGATATATATATATATTCTTTTGAAAAAAATATAAAAAGAAATGCAAAATATATTAAATATTACTATTCTTTAAAAAAGCATATTGTCTAAAAAAAATTTGAAGAATTTTTCGAAGAATCAATTTACATATATATAACGTAAAAACAAACAAAGAAATATATTTACGTATAATTGAAAATAAAACATATGAAATTTTAAATAAACGTTGTAAATGATTAAATTTAGTATAGTTCAAGATAAAAATGATTCAAAAACTTCTTTCAGACATATTAAACAAAATTTTGGGGAATTTTATTTATGGATTAAATGATGAACAGTTTAGCCTAAGTGATTTATTAAGTGGAAAATTAGAACTAACAAATGTTCATTTTAAGCAATCTATCATTGATTTACTTGATATCCCATGTAGGTTAAATTTTGGATGCGTTGGATATTTTAAAATAAATTTACCCATTTTTTATTTTATGAAAAATCCAATAAATGTATATATAGAAGATGTAATTATAGTATTGTCTACAATTCCTTCTAAATATTGGGATGATAAATTATTTAAAGAAAAATATATTGAAAACAAAAAAAATTTATTATTATCTTCTGAATACAGAGCAATTGTATGCTCTATGGAAGGCGGGGTTATATGGCAAATGATTTTATCGTTAATCAATAATATAAACATATCTATTAAAAATTTGCATATCAGAATAGAAGATATTACTAGCAATCCTTCTAATTGTTTTTCTTTCGGAATAAACATAGAAGAATTATTTCTAAATTTACCTAAAGAGGGACTTCCTTTTAAAAGAGATGGATACTATACAAAAAAAAATGAATTGGTTAATAATACTATGATCAATATGATCACTGTTAAGAAATTAGGTTTTTATATGGATTATTTAAATATGAAAAAAATTATGAATAAAAAATATTACTCCCAATGGAATGATATATTCATGGGAAGCCTTAATAATTCATATTATGAAGAAAAAGGATTTCCAAGAAAAAGAAAAAATAGAAGGAATGAAAAAAATTTAGATCTTAAGAGTAAAAAAAATATTAAAAGCAATGAAGAAAATTTAAAAGATTTTCAAGACATTATTAAAAATATAAAAGATGGTTTCTCTGGTCCCCATATAAGTGAAATAGAAAATACAAAAGAAAATAAAATAAATCAAAAGATTTTAGAATTAAATGAAAAAATTCTTAAAATAAATCATAATAATAAAAATGATAAAACTATTCAAAATAATGAAAATAATATAAAAAAAAGTAATAACAATAAAAATAATGCAAAGAATGTAAACTTACCCCATTCTAAAGGTAACTTTTATAACTTTTATCTCTTTTCTAAAAAAGAAGACAAATCCATGCCAATACTTCAAGACTTAAATATTGATAATGATATTAGTTGGATTTCCTGTATTAATAAATTTTCTGATTCATTAGAAAATAAGTTAATTAAAGAAAAAAAAGAATTATGGAGGAAAAAAAAGAAAAATAGAGTTAATAATAATAATGATAATAGTAAAAAAGTATTTAATGAAAAAAACGTTAATTTTCAAAATAAAGGTAAAAATTACATAAACAAAGCAGTCTCCTTCTTTTCTATAAATTCCTTTTCAAATATACTAAATAAAAATTTCTTAAAAAGAAATAAGAATAATCATGGCAATAATGAAGCAAATAATATCAATGAAAATAATATAAATGAAGACTATTTTACTACTAGAGAAAGTGCATCTGATTTGGATTTTAATAGTGATCATCATATAAGTAAAAATAAAAACAAAAAAAAAAAAATCAAAAAATATATACATTTAAAAAATAAAACAAAAGATGGAGAAATGTATTATGATGTTATCGACGATTATAAAAATTTAAATAGGAATTGTTATAATAATTATTTCCTAAGAAAAAATGATCAGATTTATTTAAATTTTGTTAATGATAATAAAAATAAGAAAAAGGAAGAAAAAGGAAACATTAATGTAGTAAATTACTACGAAAACTATCTAGATTTAGAAGACAAAAAAAAAGAAAAAATTATAGAAGATAATAGAATTTCGAAATATATAAAAAGAAATGAAATAAAAGAAAAAATAAGAAAAAAAAAAAGGAAAAAAATTGATTCTGTTTATTTAATGTACGAGAAAACATATAAAATAAACAAAACAAAATTAAATTCCTTTTTTTTATTCTTACAACTTATCAAAAACATAAAACATGAATACATTATCAATCCAAATTTTTTTGAGGGTTATGGAGAAATTTACTTAAGTTTAATTCCAACTGACCATGGAGAACTTCCATTTTCTCGGTGTTTTTCAAGTTGGGGTATTGAAAAAAGAAGCCAAAAAGAATTTGAAGAATGCTTACCTAAATTAAGTGTATATATTACATTAAAAAATATAAAAATAATTTTTTCTGACAAACAAATGTTCAATTTTGTTAAATGGCTAAATTTGAACTTTTTTACTTATTCTATTTGGAAGGCAGGAATACTGTCACAATTTGAGAAGTCTAAGGCAAGTAATGAAGAAGAAATTACTTATATAAGGAAATGGTTGTTAAAATTATTAGATACGCATAATTCAAAGGAAGAAAAAATGGATGCAGAACAATATTGCGAAGAATTTGAAAATAATCATTCTATACATGTAATTAATTTATTAAGAAATAAAGCTTTCTGTAAGTTACAAGAATTGAAAAAAGAAGTAGAATTAAAGAAAAATGACAATACTACTAATCAAAAAGAAAGTAAAAATGTGAAGAATAGTAAAAAAGATAATGAGCTTAAACATGTCGCAAATGAAAGTATCAATTTTTTAAAAAATTTAATGAAAAATCAAAAAACGTATAATAAAATAAAAAATTCATTCAGAGAAAAAATTTTTACTATAGATCTATGTGTTGATATTTGTATAACAAACAGTGCGTTCTTATTAACAGTAGAAACATATAATACTATAAATAATAGAAAAATTAGTTTTGTTAAAACTTATGCTCTTTTAATGCAGTGCTTACATTACCATAATCAAATATCCAATACGTATGAACTAAAAAATTCTATAGATATAGAATTGTATCCACTAACTTTACTTCTTGTAACAAATAATTTAGAAAACAAATATATAAAACCAGAAATAAATGTATTATATATATTAACAAAGGCAGACAAAAAAAATTATTATGAAAATAATCACAAAAATTTTCTCTTTAAAGGAGCAAATTTTGAAATTTTTAAGAAATATAAATTATTAAAAAAAAACTATTTTAATAGAAAACCGAGAGATGAAAATGAAGCATTAAATTTTGGTAATTTGAGAGAAAAGTTGAAATTTTTAGCAGAAGAAAATTTTTTTTTTTCAAAAAAGCAAAATAATATATATTATAATGAATTAAATGATATTATGTTTTATGATCCTTCTTTATACTTAAGATATGATAATCAGTCATATACAATATTGGAAAAGCCAGATCACAGATTATTTTTACATAACTGTGCCTATTCTATATTAAATATAAATACGGAAATTGTAAATTCCTTTATTGATGATTACTTTCATTTTACTGATAGAAGAGCAGTTTTGTCAAAGAAGAAGGAGAAAAAATTTTCATTTAAGAAAAAAGAATATTTTTTAGAATTAGGTGCCAAATATTGCAATGACATTTTAGACAATTATACGAGGCATACTAATGTTTTTTTAGATATAGAATTAGAAAAAATTTTATCAGTTATTATTACGAAATCAGGAAAAAGCACAGAAATTCAAGGATATAGTTTAAATCTTAATCCCGTTAAAATCGTGAGTGAATTATCAACAAGATTAAAATATTATGAAGGATATCCAAAAAGTAGTCTTTATGATTCATTTTTTGTTCATTTTGATGGTATTAAAATAAAAAGAATACTCAATTGGCCTCAAGCCGCAAAAAATTATAATACTTATTTAGATGATAACTTTATTAAACCTTATCACATTCTATTTTTTTCTCAAAATAAAAATTTTTTTTTAAATAAAAGTAGAACACCAGAAAAGTTTTCATTTAATTTAAATGATAGAAAAAATAATGAAATTAAAGAAAAAAGAGATAATATTAGAAATAATAATAATAATATTATTTCAAATAATAGTAGTAATAACAGTCTTAATAACAATAATGATGAAAATAAATCTGAAATATTTAATCTGATAACGAATAAAAAAAATTCTTACAGTAGACATTCTTTGTCTGCATATAACACAAAAAGGAAACGATACATTAAAAGATCGTCAAGCTGC
This sequence comes from Plasmodium relictum, assembly GCF_900005765.1. NCBI lineage: Eukaryota > Apicomplexa > Aconoidasida > Haemosporida > Plasmodiidae > Plasmodium > Plasmodium relictum. Next base: position 2,101,759 of record NC_041690.1, read on the forward strand.
CCTTGTAGTAATTTTGGTAACTTGGATTTATCCAGAAATCTTATAAAAGATAAATACAATGAAAAAAATATATATAATATAAGTAAAAATAATACTCAAATGAGTTCAACATATAATAAATGTAATTTATTTTTTTTTAAAACATGTGAAAACTCACTTCAAGAAAGTGAAGAAGTTGTAAAAAGTGATTATTTTTATAAAAAATATAAAAATAATTGGAAAACTATGACTGATATTTATGGCACCAATGATTTTGTTTATAAAAATAAGAAAAAAAGCATTAATAATTCTAATTATGTTTTTGCAATGAGTGAAAAAACATGGTGTTCTATTGAATTGTGTCACATAAAATTTAATCCTATTTACCCTATGTTTATTATTAAATTAAATGAAGAAGATTTATATGTTAATATATGTGATTATGATGTCGAATTTTTTTATTTAATATTTGCAGATATTTATGAGCATTATAAACTACAAGAATTAACAAATAAAAAAAAAAATATTTTATTTTTAAAAAATAAAATAAAGTCTCTATCCAAATTGAATAACAAATATTATAAATCATATATTGTTGATAATAAAACCATGTGTCTTAATAGATATAATTTGTCTATTTTAAAAAAAAAAACCTCTTGTAAGAAAAAAGTTACAAATGAAAAAAGTAACAATAAAAAAGGGAAAATAAGAAATTTAAAAAAAAAATCTAAACATGAAAAGTGTATTGAAGATAAGAAGACAAATTTAAAGAATAATAATCTTATAGAAGAGGGAGGAGAAAAAAAAAATAAGTTAACAAAGGAAAGTTCGAAATGCTCTAATTTAGAACAAAATAAGGAATCTGAGATAACCAACGGCATAAGAAGTGTAGTAAAAAAAGAGGATTATATAAAGAAATCTCACGAAAGAAGGAAAAAAATGATTATTAGTTATGTAAGTGATAGTAACATTATAGTAAATAAAACAAAGTTGTCTATTTCAAAATGTAAAAATAACTCCATTATGAATAATTCTACGAAACAATTTGATGAACACAATAAACATAACGTTAGTACAGTAAATAATACTGATATTTTTGTTGATTATGTTGAAAATAAAACAAAAGAAGGAAAATATTATAACTCAATAAAGAAAAATAAAAAGGAGAAAGATATAAATAATGATAATTTTCATAATTTTAGTGATGAAGAAAAAGGCTCATTAAATCCAAATAATAGAAATATTATGAATCTAAATGAGTTTTCTGATTCTCATTTGTTAAATAATAGAAAAGTACTCATAAAAGAAGAAAATTATTACTCCAAGTCCACATCAACTCTTAGTTATTATATTAATAATTCTTGCGAAAATGATAAAAAAAAAAAAGCAGGTAAAAAGAAAAAAAAAAAAAGAAAAAAAAAAAAAGAAAAAATGACAAAAATATATGAAAACATATCATCAGATGATTCATGGGTTGATTTATTGGAAAATTATGAGAGTGATGAATCATTAGATGATTTTGAAAAGAAAAAAGTTAAAAACATGTTAATTGATATTGAAAATATTAAGAAGAGATTGTCTAATAATAATTTTACTATAACGTGTAGTTTTTCTTTTTCTATTAAAAAAATATTTATACGATTATGGAAAAGGAGAAGCCCTATGAAGCAAAAAAAAAAATCGACTGATTTGAAAAATTTCAGTAGCTTTCAATTAATAGAAAATTTTTCAAATTCAGAAAAAAAAAATAAAGTTTATGACAATAAAACAAAATTAAATAATGAATTTTATGAATATAAAATAGATGATGAAAATTGCTATAATTTAGCAGGTATATTAAAAGAGCATGAAATGGATATTTTGAATAATAACAAAAAAAATAATACTCTAGAAGAGAATGAAGATAACTTTTTCTATAATAAAAATTTTATTACTTTAAATGAAAATTTACAAAAAAATATGTTTAATAATATGCAAAATGCCTTTCCATTATATACTTTAATTTTTTCTAACATTTTTTTCGTTGCTAAAGTTGAAAAAAATAGCTGTGCTTATGTTTTATATTCTATAGATAATATAGATATAAGAGATGAAACAAATATTACATTATTAAGTATGAGTTCTATATATCATAGTGATTTGAAAGCAATGACGAAAAGCACATTTTCAAATTATGAAAAGTTAAGAAATATAGCAAAATTAGATATTACATGTAACAAAGAAAACAAAAAGGAAATAAAATCAAAGAAGGAATATAAAATGATGGAAACAAAAGATGCATTTTTAAATAATTGTGTGTATAAAATTGATTTACCAGATCTTGAAAAGACACATCTTGTTTTAATATATTTTGGTTTCCTATTTAAAAATAATCATACTTTTAAATTTATCTTAAATAAAACCAAAATAAAAATTTTTTGGGAAGTGATAGACGAACTTGCCGTATGGATTTTAAATATAAATGATCTTTTGCCAAAAATGCACATAATTGAAGAAGAAATAATACGCAATTTAGATGAAAGTGAAAATAAACATATAGATTACTTGCAAAAAATTCAAAAAATAAATTATGATATTTTAAATATTAAAGCAAAGAATTATTCCTATTCTTCAATAGAAGGATACATAATACCTTATAACATTTTAATAAATTCCTATAATTCAAAATATGAAGCATACAGTATTGATAATAATGAATATGATAACAAAGAAAATTTAAGATATTATAACTATGAAGAAGAGGAAAATGAAGAATTTTATATTATGACTGATGATAAATTATATAATAATAATAGAAATGTTATATTCATGAGTAATAAAACAGATGTAAATAATACCATAAAGGAAATATTATTTCATGAAAATTATTTTTTTAACTATAATTTTAACAAAATAAATAAAAAAAAAAATATTGCTAGTATTTTAAGTGGAACTAACCTAAAAGATATTAATGACGATAATATAAATAGATACAAAGAAAAAAAAACTTTTATGAAATCAGATAGACCCCTTTTGCATGATTCTTCTATTAATCCACAAAAGGACGTATTTATAAAAAAGCAACAATTTTTTGAAATATATGATAGCAAAATAGAGAAAAAGGAATCATATGATGATTTAATGGACGAACAAAACTGCTCTGATTGCTGCCATTTAATGAATTTAAATTACACATCTTACACAAAAGAATTATGTAAAGCAAATGATTATCCATATATACATATAGATGTTGAAATTAATTACTTTGAAATTTGGGTATCATTAGATCCAATTAGAATACCACAAAAAAAAAATAGTTATATAATAAATAATATAAATAAACATTATCTTAGTGGGAAAAAAAAAAAAAAAATTAAAAGTAGAAGTTCAGAAGCAAAAGAGAAAAGTACAATTAGGAACAAGAAAACAAAGGGGAATAAATATATTAAAGAAAAAAATTCATATAATTATAAAAATAAAGTAGAACATGAAGAAGAAAAAAATAAAAAAAAAGGTTTTCGTGAAAAAATAAATTATTATAAAAATATAAATATAGAGAAACCCTATGTTTTAGCTACAAAAGGTTGCTTAAAGTCTGTTATTTTTTTCTTATTATATGATAGAAAAATACAGAAAAATGATGAAATAAATAATGATAATAAAGATGAAGAAAATAAAAATGATTTAGGAAAATTAACAAGTGTAGCAACTAGTATCAAATCAAATAATTCTCTTGAAAAAAATGATAAAAAAATTATACTAAAAAATAAATTAATAGAATCATTAAATTATTCCAACTTAAATCATGTTTTAGATGTTGAAGATGTTTTAAAAAGTAAATTTATGTATTGGCTTAATTATATATCTTCATTTGTTCCTTGTATCATAGATATGAAAATATTTCTTTCTCAAATGACTAGTGCTATCAGTAAACCAGTAACAAAAAATTCTTTTCTAAAAGCATATATTGATTGGAATAATGTTCCTTATAATAATATCCTTTTACAACCATGTAGACTAAATTTCAATTTTGAAATCAAATTACCAAGTTCTGAGACATTATTGGAAAGATTTTTAGGCATTAACCTAGTAACAAGCCTAAAATTTTTAAAAAAAAATAATTTAATATGTCGAAATGAAGTCGAAGGAATAGATATAAATTTTTGTTATGAACCTATAGTGCTTAACGTGGATTCCAATACATTAACCTTATTAAATCAGTTATATAATATTATATGTGATTCTTATAACTATTTCACACAATTATATTCAACAAAAAATAAGGAGGAAAAAGATCTTTATATGGTTAATTCATATAATGATCCATTTTATGATACTTTGGCTGATTTAATGCTAGAGGATAATTTTTATTTTGATGTTAATGAGACATCATCATGTATCCATTTAAGTGATAATTCGTTACACAATTTAGAATTAATTTCTAATAAAAGCGATTTAGAAAATAATTTGTTCTTAAAAAATCCAGAAAAAGACTTTACTTCAAATAATAATAAGGATCTTGATAAATTATATATCAGCTTTTATTTAAATAGTGATAAGGCAAATGCAAAAAATTTAAGTAAAATAAACTTAAAAGAAAAAGAAGAGATAAATAAAAAAGAAGATGAAAATGAAAAAAATAAAAAGGAAATGGAAAAAGAAGAAGAAAATGAGGCTAATAAACAAATTTTATGTACAAATAAATCTGAAGATTGCATTAAGGAGGAAGAAAATAATTTCTTAAGTAGTAATTCTGATAAAAAAGTGAAAAATGAAAAATTTATATTAGATCATAATTTGCTTAGTATGCTAATTGTAAATTTCATAGAAAATGTAAAGATAAATTTTAATGTAAATTTTGATGTGATAATTTTTCAAATATGGGATTCCAATACAGCCTACAATAGATGCTCTTTAAATTTTGTTATAGAATATTTCTGTATTAATTTTTATACTTTAAATATATATGAAATAAATTTACACAATTCTAATATGAAATTATTTAATTTAAAAAAGAATTCTTCGTTTCAAAGCAAAAATACTAATTTTTATTTAAATGATGAAATTTCAAATAATAAAGAATTTACTATGAATTATAAAAAAGGCGATAACTCTAAAAAAAACACAAAAACTTATTTATTGAAAAAACAGCATCTTGATGGTGAGACAAATGATAATCAAAAATTAAGGGACTATAATGAGGATTCTGCATTTAATTCATGTAAATCTAATATTACTTATTCAAATAAAAATAATAAAAAAAATAAAAAAAATATATATATATATAGTAAAACTGCAGGAGTTCCCAATAAAAATACCCCCGCAAAACATTATGATAAAAAAAAAAATTTGACAATGATTAAAAATTCCAATAAAATTAATATACGAAAAGATAGTGAAATAAATGATAAACATGTATATAATATAAGAAATATTGATAATGATTTAGATGATTATTGCATCTCCAAATGTGAAGAATTAAATACATTTAAAAAAAAAACTAATAAAGTTAAGGAGGGTAAAGGAATATGGAAATTATTTAATAAGGAAAATTTTTTTAAAAACATAGAGCAATTTAAAATAGAAATAATAAAAATTTTTAAAAAAATTTTTTGTAGAAAAAAAAATGATGGTGATTCAGAATTGAGTGAAGTAGAGGAAAAAAATAGCATAAAAATAAAAAACAAGAAATATAAAAACTCTAACAAAATTTTCTTAAAAAACGAATCTATGTATAATAATATTAAAAATTATAATGAGAACAAAAAAAACAAGGATGTCGAATGCAAGATAGAATTTTTAATATACTGTCAAAATTTTAATAAAAAAGAAAACTCTTATCAAACATTTATTGAACCTTTATGTATAGAAATTATTGCAATTAAAAAAAAATTAAGTTCTCCAGTTCATTTATATTATTATTTTTCGTGGTTAAATATTAACTTGAATTTTAATTTCTTAGATAATCTTTTATCATTATGCTGTAGCGTTATTTTTTCTATGATAACTCAAAGAACACGATTATTACTTGGAAGACATATTAATGATATGGACAAAAAAAAAAATTATAAAAAAATTAATGAAACAAACAAAAATGATAAAACTGATGATATTTCGTCTAAACATCCAAATACAAATAATAATACAATTTATCAGACTGAGTATGACGAAACCAATACAGAAAAAAAAAATGTAAGTGAAGTAGACGATGCACTTACTTCAATGTATTTACCAAATTGTTATGGAGCATTTAATGATGAACAATATAAGGATTTAGTTCTTATGACTAATGAAAATTTGCTTTTCAGATATAATAAGCTTGATGTTTTAGGTATTGTAAATAGATCATTAGATACATACATATTTGGTGAATTGATTCTAGAAAAGTTATTAAGAAATTACCAGTATTCTTGTCAATATCCAGGTGATTATTTGACCAAATATGAAAATGAATTTAATATAGATAAATTAAATGTACGTTCTCAACAAGCGTTACATATTAAATTATTTAATTATATTAAAAAAAAAAAGAGATTAGAAATGAATAACATTTGCAAGATTAATAATTTGTTAGGGCAACCAATAGCTATTTGTACAGTACGAGAAAAAAAGGGCATCTATAAAGATGCATATAAAAAGAATGAGCAAAATAAAAAAAAAAAAATGAATTATGTTAATAAAAGAAGATTATTACAAACTAGTAAAAATGATATAAAAAATGAGCAATTGCTATACAATAATTCAACTAATAGTAGCTCTAGCATAGCAAAAGGTGGTAAAAAAAATAAGGAAAAGTATAACAAATACATAAAAATTAATAAAGAAAGTATTATGAAGGAATATAAAAGACAAAATAAAAAATTAGAAAATTTCAAAAGTCATAATTATTATATATCTGATTCTGATTCCTTTATAAGTAAAGATACCTTAAAATACCATTGGAAAATAATAAGTAATAATGAATCACTTGATTTACCAACTCATGAAAATGGAAAAGTAAAGTTTTTTCTTATTCGTTTTAGGCTACTTAATTATATATATGATATTCCTTCTAATCTTCTTAATACTGAAAAAGAAAATGAAGATGTTCTAAGGTTAATTATTCCTGAAAGAAAACTACCAGCTAATATAAATGAAAAAGTAGAACAAGATATATATAATGAAGAATTATTAGAAATGGAAAATTATTCATCTCATAGTAATCCTATTACTCTTTATCCTACTAATTATAGCTTCAATAAATATTCTACTAATCAGGGTGAGGCATGGTGCTCTTTTAATATTCCTCAACCACGTAATCATTTATATATTTATTTTAGAACAAGTAGTAGAATTACCCATGAAGAAAAACAAGAATATGATTTTTTTATATCATCTATAGTGGCTATTAAAAACAACACAGATTTTCCTCTTTATATATTTAAATCTGTGCCAGGTAATATAAATAGAACTAGTATTTTCAAAGAATATTTTCATAAATATAACACTAAACCAACTCCTCCACCTACTTATACATTAAAAATTGATAAAAAAATAGAAAAATTAATTGAATATAAAATGAGCATGGGTAATTTTTCAAATGAAAAAAAAAAAAAGGAAAATGAAAATGAAAATAATGTAGATAAAAAAAAAATGTTTCATAACAATAATTTTTTTAATAGTAATAATGATGATAAAATAAGAAAAAACAATTTTACACATAATAATTCTTACTTATACAACAGAAAAATGATTAAAAATATATTACCATTAATGAAATTATCATCAGTTGAGCATTACATATCAGGAGATATCAAATTTAGCTCTTTGGCCCCTTTGAAATATAAAAAAAAGAAAAGAAAAAGCAGATTAAAACATGAATTTCAAAAAAAAATAATAAAAAGGAAAATTAAGGAATTATATTTAAAGAGTGCTTTAGGTAAAACAAAACGAAAAAAAATTGACAAGAGTGAAAAGTCTTATATAAGTAATGAGATGAATGAAGAATTAAAGCATCCACATAGCTCTTACAGAAATATGATGTCTCTAAATGATCCTTTTTTTAGTTTTATAAAAAAATCACCTGCTTCTATTTCTAAGAAATTATCCAATGATTCCTTACGCATAACAGATATATCAAACATTAGCTTATCCTCATTATCCAATTCTTTCATTTCCTTTGATTCTAGTCCAAGTAAATTTTCGTCATATGATAATTCTTTATATGAATATGATAAAGATAATTTCGCAGAACAGGCTTTACTAAATGAGTATTTTAAAAAACAAGAAGATAAAAACATATTAGATCTTATTGAGATATCTAACAACTGTAATAAATTAATACCTATACCTCTATATTGGCTCGTAGCTGAAAATTCATTTATATGGATATGCATACAAAATGAAAAAATTCATAAAACTGATTTGTATGACTTTTTAAATGATGAAAATAATGCCGATTATTTATGTACTAAAAATACAATAGATAATATATTAAATTATAAATCTCCATTTTTAGCGGAAACTTCAAAACATTTCAAACCACATTTGATAAGGTTAAAAAATCATTTATTAAAAGAAAATAAAGTTTTAAGGAAAGATAAAAAAAACAACGAAAATTTTATTAATAATTATAATATAAATTATATGAACCTAAAAGATCTTTATTTTACTTCCTCTATTATTAGTGTATATAATCCTAATTACGTTCTAAATAAAAAAGATGCTCATAATTTTTTTCAAATAAGCATTGAACATGTATTGATGATTAATAATGGACTTCCAAAAACTATATTTTTATATTATGAAATTTTAAAAAATGATTCCAAAAAAAAAAAAAAAGGAAAGAAGAATAGCGATAAAAGTTTTACTTCAGCTGATAAACATAATGTATATAAAACAGTAATGTATAATTATAATTCCAGTTTGTCAGAAGATTCTTGCAATAGTGGTAAGGATAATAATTTTTCTTCTTGGAAAGAAAATATCTTTGATAAAGAGGAAAATGAAAATAATAATAGAATGTTTTCTTATGACATAAATGAAGAACAAAATATTAAAGAAAATACACTTGATAACATAGAAGAGGTTTCAAATAATAATAATAACAATAATTTAAATTTCTCTTATGAGCAAAAGGAAAAGATAGAAACTGAAAAAGAAAAGAAAAAAAACAAAAATAGCAAAAAAAAAATTACTTTGCTAATAGATAAATTAAATGAAGATACATTAATAGAAAAAAATAAAAAAAGTAAATTAGTTGATAACAGTGGTAAAAAGGTGATAGATGATAAGCAGTTATTAATAAAAGAAGTGAACAATGATAGAAATATTTTTATATACAAAAATATGAAAAGAGAGAATAACTTAGATGAAAAGAATTTTAAAAGTGAAACAGATTTAGAACAGATGAATTTCATAGTTAATATAAGGAAAGAAAATAATAAATATATTTTTGAAATAAAAATTAATCCTGGTCAAAGTATAAAACTACCTTTTTTGCCTCATAATATAAATATTTCTTTTGATGGTTATTATTCGAAAAATATATTAATAAATTATCCTCACAAAAAAGGAAGAGAAAAAATAATATTAGAAAAGGAAACCAATAACGATGTAAATTCCTTTTTTACATTTGATTATGAAGAAAAACAAGAACATAGAAATATGGAATCAAAAAATTATACGTATTTTAAAAACTTTAGTAATTATGATAATAATAACAGTACACTTAATGCTAGCCATAGACATAATGATAGCTTATGTAAATCTAATGATTATTTAAATACTTCGTCTTTGTCTAATGATACAAAAAACAATGTGAATTATGAAGAATTAAACAATCTACAAAAGAAAAATGGCAATAATGTTTTAGATAAATGCGCAAATTTTAAGACTTCCAAATATGAAGAATTTCAAAAAAAGTTAACTATATGGGCAATTTTTAATGAATTTTATGAAACTGGAAAAAATAGATATCAAGATATATCACTAGAGAAAATTTACCATGGTACATATTCCGTCTCATGCACCTTTTTTGCTTCAGCGTGTATAATAAATAGATTGAATTATCCTATTAAATTAAAAAGATTAAATAATGAAAGTATAATTGTTATTGAGCCGTATGTCAGAAAATTACTTCCATGTGAATTTGTTTTACGTAGAAACAAAGTTATTATATCATACGAAACATTAAAAGAAATAAAAAATTGGAGTAATTATCCATTGAAAAAATATATGATTAAAAAAGCAAAATTGAGTAAAAACCGTAACGCTATTAAAAAAAGTAAAGAAATGCTTATTAATCCATTAAATAAAGAATATGCCAATTGGACAAAAGATTATCCATTTAAAAAATTCTCAAATGACGATAAAAAAGAAGATACACAAAAAACAGACAATTATATAAAAAGAGAAAACAATAATAATAATAAATGTAATAATAATGATATAAATAATTACAACAATAATAATTGTATTAACAATAATAATAATATTAATAACATTAATAACAATACAAATAACAATAACAGTAATAATAATAATGATAATAATAATAATAATATAGAAAAAATGAAAATAAAAAAAGTTCATTATGAAAGGAATATCTTCAGTAGGATAAAGAAAAAAAAAAAAAAATGCTTTTTTTATAGTAATAATGTAAAGAAACCTCTGGAATCAGAAGATTTTCGAATAACTGATCTATCAATTACAAGATTAACATGTTCTAATAAAAATAGTAGCATTCCTCAATTAAGATATAGTGTATATATGTCTATTGCACCTATGCCTTTTTTTAGAACTACTGTAATGGAAATACTACCTTACATAGTTATTATAAATAATACAAAAATGAACATAGTTTTTCAAGAATATGTAAAAAATTATACATATTTCAAATATAATAAATTAGAACCAGGAAATTATGTAGAATTTCATCCACAATCAAAAAAGAAAGTTATGTTAAGAATGTGTGGCATTTTTCAAAATAGCTTTAATTATTTAATAGATGATTATTTACAGAAAGAATTATATTTAGAAAGTTTAGAAAAAGAAAATGAAAATTCATTGGATGATATAAAAGAACAGAATTATAATAAAAATAAAAGTAATACAATAAGGAATGAGAAAAGTGATGATGATAATATTAAAAATAATGATATATCAAATATATCAAAGAAATTAAGTGTTGTTATTGGTTTAGAAAAAAGTAGTGACATAAATATTCATGCTTCATCGAAAAATTCTTCTAGTACCAACAAAGAAAATTTTAATAAGTATGTTGCAGATAATAAAGATTCCTTTAAAAGTAATTCTATAAAAAAATTTAAAAATATGGATGAATTCAAATTTCTGTATTGGTCAGAAGTTTTAGATTTAACAAGGGTTAGCATGGTATACTTTCGTCACCCAGTTGTATCAAATGATAATTTTAAAAAAGAAGAAAAAAAATTAAGAAAGCTTAACTTTTTATTAAAAAGGAATGGCAAAAATGATATTACATATTTAAATATTTATAATGAATTAATGAAGGAGAAATATATACCATATGAATATAGTTGCTGTTCAATGGAAATAACAACATTCAAAGGGTGTAAGTTTGTTCGTTTTCAGGATATTGACGTTGTTCCTTATTATTTACTTAATTTAACGAGATATAATATTCGACTAAGACAGGTAGGTATTTACGAACATTCAGAAATTTTACTTAAAATTCCCAAAAAAAAAAAAAAATCATTTGATGATATATTTAAAAATTATGCATTCAATTTTTCCTTTTACAATCCTTATAAAGATCCCAAATTAAAGATTAGCATATTAGCAAATAAAAGAAATGAAAAAAATAAAATGAAAAAAAAAAAAAAAGAAAAAAATGGAAAAGAAAAAAGCATAAATAATAAATTTTCAAATATACAAAAGATGAACTTAAGAAATGAATTAAATTATTTAAGTTTACTAGCAACAAATTACATAACAGCTAATGAAGATGCAAAGATTATTAACAATAAAATTTTTCATCTGAAAAAGCTTTCTGAACAAATTGACAGCCTCAATGATGAAAATACAAATGTAATTGATTTAAGAGATGGAAATAATATCAGTTTATTAAAATTAAAACGAGGAAATGTATTCATTTATATATTATGCACTAAAAAAACATATAATGGTAAAACCATTTTTTCTTTTGAAAATTATGATAATTTAATAAATAGTATTTTAAATTTCAACAATATCTCTTTTAATCATAAATGCAGTTATAATATATTAAAATCATTTAATCTACTTAGTGGTAAAATTAAAAGTGCATATGTAAAAAGTAGATATATGAAACAAACAAATAACAAAAATATAAAAAACATAAAAAGAAAAAAGGAAAATCAACACTTTTGGTATTTACTGAATTTATTTAAAAAAAAAAATACATTAAGTTTTACTGAAAAAGATACAAAAACTAGTAATATTATTACTGATTTATTTCAGAAAAAAACTATGAATAAAGATGAAAAAAAAAAAATTAATTTTAATATGAATATTTTTGCACACTTTATTTTTAAGGGTATAGGAATAAGTATAAATAATCATAACTTAGAAGAAATTTTATATTTTTCAATGGAATATATTCTAGTAGTTTATAAACTAATGAGTGAGAGAGACTTATTTCATATAAATGTTGGATGGTTGCAAATAGATAATCACACAAAAAATACAGATTATCAAAACGTTTTATTACCAATTATTGATTTAAAAAAAAAAGAGTTAAATAATTCTACTAATTGTGACAAAAAAATTATGGAATTTAACAGTGGTACGCTAAGAAAAATGACTAAAGACAGTACACTGTGTAAAAATATGCATTATAATTCAAATGAAACTTTCTCATATTATATTAGAGATAGTGATAATTATTCAAAAATAAACTCACTCAATATATTAAATTCCTTATGTTCTAGAAGGAAAAGTTCATATGATTCATATATTGAAAAAGATCTTTTAATTAGTACTAATAGAAATAACCCTTTGTATAATTCCTACAAATTGTTTATTCCACGATTTTTTTATTCAGAATATAATTCTGTATTTAGTATTACTATAATTAAACAGAAAAGAGGAAATATGAAAAATTTCCTGGAATTATCAGAAGTGAATATTAAAATTTCTCCTATGAGCTTAAATATTGATTCATATTTTATTATTGAAATATTAAAGATAATTGATGAACTTTTAAAAATTCTAGAATTTGATTTAAGTAATTATAATTCTCTTAATTTAGAAAAAAATATAGAGTTAAAAGACAATGATTTTGACAGCTTAGAATATAAAAAAGATTTAGGACCTCTAGATGGGTTAATAAAGCATTATATATTAAAAGATTATTATTTATATGAGCAAATATCCAATTTTAAGTTTAGTTTAAATTGCAATTTAGATAAAAGTAGTGATAATATATTTGGTTCCAATAATTTATTTAATAAAAGTAACGAAGATATAGTGGATTTAAAAAAGTATATTACTTTAATAAGTGAATATAAAGACATAGACAAAAAAAAATCTCGATTTACCAATCAACATAATAAAGAAAGAGCGCATTTAAATAATATTATAAATCAGTTACATGGAAATAATGAAAACAATAATTTTCCCAATGATGATATAAGTAATTATTTTATTAACAGAAACCCTAATAATTATCCTAGCAATACTAATGATTATTTGGAAGAAGGCAAGGAGTATTTTTATTCTGTTAAAAATGATACACCGTTATATATTAGAAGTATGGAAAATGAAGATAAAACTATTAAAAAGGAAGAAAAAATTATATCATTAAAAAAGAAGAGAGAAGAATCATACAATTATAGTAAATATTATTCTGATATATGCAGTGAAGATAAATTACAGTATTTACATAAATGTGAAAAAATTTACAAAAATTCATTAAATAATAGAAAAAAAATTTTAAAAAGAATACAAAATATAAATATGAAAAATAATTTAATTAGCCTTGATAAAATTTTTATATCTAAGTTAGAAATTAATGAAATTAAGTTAATAATAAATGTAAAAAATAGAAGTTTAAGTTATGATAAAAAAAGTCAAATAATGGAATCAAATGTTATGAATGCATTAGTTGTTCTCATTATGAATATTCCAAATATTAGTGATGCACACATACATTTTGATAAAGAAGTAAAAAAAAATATATGTGGCTCTTTATATGTATTAATATTTGATGAAATTATGAATGATTATATAAATCCAGGAATGAATCAAATGTTTAATGTTTTAGGTGCTGTTGACTTTATTGGAAATCCATTAATAATATATAAGCATTGGAAAAAGGGTTATACTACTTGTATTGAAGATTTAAAAAAAAGTGTTGATTCTTGTTCTTTTCCTTTGTTATTTTGTATTTTGCTATTAAATACTTTGGGAAAGTTTGGAAAAAGTTTGTTATCAGGAATACTCGATAGTGCTAGTAGATTGTGTGGTAGTTGGAGTATATGCTTTGAAAGATTTTCAAGAAATGCAGATAACTACAGCATTTTTACAAATAGCAATTTTTTACAAAATGAAATTTTAGATCAACCGTCAAATTGTGCTGAAGGAATTTGTTATGGATGCCAATCATTTTTAAATATTATTACTATTAGCTGTGCTAATACCTTTTATAAACCTTTTATCGCTATAAAAAAAAGTAAAGATGTTCGAAAAAATGAAAAAAATAGATTTAAAATATTCCTTTCTATGTTAAAAGTTCTATCTTATGGGTTATTTAGTGGTTTTAGTAGTTTTTTCTTTGGAGTTTTTAATAGCATTTTTTCTTTTTTCACTTTTTTATTTATTGGTACTTTAAACCAAATACAAACATTAGCTATGAAATCTGTTGTTAGGCCAAAAAAAATGAGCGTAATTAAAGAATATGCAAAATTTGTTGATTATGAATATCCTTTATCATTTTCTTATCATGTCATTAATGAAAAAAAAAGAAAGAAAGAACTTTTAAAAAAAAATATTGTAGCTATTATTCTTTTATATACTATAAAAGAAAATATTCCTAGTAATATAAAAAGTTTCTTATGGATTAGCAATAAGGAACTAGGGTATTGTCAAAAGAATAAACTATTGTGGTGCTTATCTATTAATTGCATTATGAAAGTAGACATCTTATTGATTCAAATGGATAATGGCCAAACAAAAAACATTTCAACTATAAGTCATAATAAAAATAAAATTAATGATAAAAATTCTAATTTATATACTAATAATAATATAAATGAAAAGAAAAATAATAAAAGTAAAACAAAATGGAAAATTAAAAATATTTTTAATCCACAAAATTTTAGGCAATTTGGAGATTTCAAGTCTTCATATTATATTAGAATACTGTATCGATCATTGTATAAAATAAAACAAACAAATGGAAAAAACAAGGTTAATAATTTTTTATTACATAAAAAAAATAAATCCTATAACAAAATGAAACAAATTTTAAGAAAAAATACATACGAAAAATATTTCGAAAAAGATTTCAGAGAAGAGCAGTTATCTTATGACAAGTATAAAAATTCTAGATTAGATAAAATGAATAATAATGATGATAAAATAAATTGCGAATTAAAAAATAATATTCAAAAAACAGAAAGATACTATTTAAATAGCCAAAGCGATAATCCAAGAGATATGACAAAAATAGAGAAGTCTAATGAATATATTTTACAGAATGATGAAAAAAACAAAAAAAGGGAAAGCAAAAAGAGTGATAAACATCAATACCATCAAAAAGATATAAAAATTAATGAACAAACAAGAAATATAAATAAATTAAAAAGTAGGAAAACTAATTTACATAAAAATTATTTACACAAGAAAAAAAAATATATATATATATCTAAATTAGTCAAATGTGAATCTAAAGAAGTTGCTCTTCACGCTTTTTCTCTTCTTTTATCATTTCTTGTGCATAAATCTCCTTATTATTTAAAAACTGTTAATTAGGAGTCATAAGAAAATCATATAATTTGCAATCACAGTTTAAAAATACTATTAAAAATTATAAAATAAACTTAAAATTATAATATAATATTATGTAGTAAAAAAATAGACTAGTATAATACCATAAAATATCATAAAACGATATAACACTAGAAAATATAACTTGAGAAAAAAGAAGTAAAAATTACAAGTTTTATTAGGACTATTAATCATATATATATATATACTTATTTATATATATTATTTTTATTTGTTAATTTTGCTTTTAAAGATTTTTTTATTTGTAGATAATATATATTTGAAAAAATATAAGAAAAGAATATATTTAATTTATTAATTATTATTCTTTTCCCCCTTACGTTTATTTCATATATTTTGCTACAGGATTTGTTAATTTGATTTCCTTTTTATGTGAATTTTATTTATTTAAATGAGTTAATATATTTTGTTATCTTTATTTAATAATTTTTTCTATTATTTTTTTTAGCAAATTAAAATTTATATAGTATAACATAATATTTTTTACTTTATTGTTAATTTTTTTTTTTTTTTTGTTATTAAATTTATTTGTACATACAATTTTTTAAATTACTTAGCACTATTTTAAAGTTTTGGTTATATGATTTTCATTAGAATTTATAGATTTTTTTTTTTTTTTGGTTTTATAAAATAACACCATTTATTATTTAATTAATATATATTTTTATTATATTTGATCCTTTGCTTTTATATATTTAATGAATATGTATAAGATGTTCTGTACTAGTGTAATCTTCATTTATATAATATTATTTAGAATTTTAATTATGAAAAAAAAAAGTGATAGAATTTTTCTGTATTTTTCTATTCTTTTAGAATAATCAATTGTGCATAAGTATGAAAAAAGAAAAAAAAAATGGATAGAAATATATATATATATGAGTTTTTTTAAAATCTATCAAATTTTTAATTTTAAAATATTTTTAGAAAGAAAAATATTATATCGCATAGAGTTGTCTTTTTTTAAATTAATTTCGTAACTTTTTATATATTTTTTTTTATTAACATACAATAAATATAAATGAAATATTATTAATATATACTCTCTTCTACTTAAGGTTTGAAAGGATTAAAAAAAATTCCTTTGATAGTTAAAATGTTTTATTAAATATTTTATGTAATACAATTCATAGAATTTATGATATATAAAAATATTTTAATTTTTTAAAAGTGATCTTTTAAGAAAATAAAAAAAGTTAAAAGTAACATCTTCACTAATTTTTTATTTATAATTAATTATATCTTAGAAAAACTAAAAATTTTATTTTTTCACTTAAAGATGTTTAATTTCACAAGGAAATGTGTGTGCAAAAAAAAATTTTTTTTTTTTAATATGCAATATATTTGTGCATATTTAGTTTAAAATTATTGCAAACATTGTTATTTAAATAAATTTAGTTAATGAAGAGTAAAATAAAATTAATGAAAATGATACATTTTATGGTACATCCCCTCTTTTTTTTTATCATATGATTAATATTATTTTTAGATATATTTTTTAATTTTATTTTTTTTCCTTTTTGAAGTATATAAAAATTTTTATTTTTAATAATAAAAATAAAAAAGAAAGAATATTTAATAAAGTATAACTATTATTAATTAATTTTGCATATATAAAAATGTATTTCTTCTTTTTTATTTTTATTTCATATGCACATACATCGTTTTCTTTTATTTAACAAACATTAAAAAAACAGAAAAGATTTGTCACATTCTTGCATAATAAAAAAAGAAAATAAGAAACCGAAAAACCCGTTGTCCTAAAACCTTAATAAAAAAAAACTTTATTTCTTAAAATACATATTTTCATGCTCTATTTCTTTTTTTTAATATTTTCTCATATATAATTTTGTATTATAGTTTTCAAATATGAAAATAATTGATTAAAGTACAAAAATGTGAAATTAAGAACAAAGTTTTGTATGTGCACTATATCTCATTTACTTGTTGAAATAATTTTTATTCAGATATTTTTTCTTTTTTTCGAATATTTAATTAATATTCTACATAAAATTTTTAATAAATATAAAAATGAACTTTTTTTCTATAAAATTATAAAAAAAATTACATTTGTCTATATGATTAAAAAGTACTGTAATAACATCATTAAATAGTTGAACTTTTATTTAAAATTTTTTTTTTTTTCACTTTATAAAATGAATTGTAGAGAAAAAATTCAAAAACATTTAAAATTAAGATTATAAAATATTTAAAAAATTTAAAAAAAAAAATTTTATATATATATATATATATCTTTATTTTTAAATTATTATTTAAGTGCATGAATTATTATATATTTTTACTTTTTTTCTTAATTTTCTATATTTACACAAAATGAAAAAATTTTTATTGTAATTTATCTATAGATGTTATCTATATAAATTTGAACAAATAATCTTAGTGAAATCCTTTATTTTTATTTTATTGTTTACGCTTTTGTTAATATAAAATTTTAATGAATTATTTTTAAAGTATTATATAACATTTCATTAGCTGTTTTAGGTTTTGTGATTTTTATTTTCCTAAACACTTTGAATTATTTTTCCATGTCTTCTCTATAGATATTAAATAAAAAGATGAAAAAAAAAGAATTACAAAAATTTTTGTTATAAGCAAGTAATTATATTTTTTATATAATTTTTGTTTTATTATTTATTTATTTATTTTTTTTTTTTTTTTTGGCAAATATTTTTATAAAGTTTTTTGTAAGTAAAAAGAATAAAACAGAATAACAGATGAAACTATATTTGTGAAAAATATAATATAAAAATAAAAAATGGATTGTGACAAAATAAAATCGAATAGTATTTCAAATTTTTCTGTCACATATGATAGAGAATCTGTTGCTAACATGAATAGTGAAAAAAGTTTAAGTAGTAGTGAAAATGAATCCAATTCTTTTATGAACATAACTAGTAAAAAAAATGAAAAAACAGAAAATAATAGTTTCCTCTTAGATAATAGCAGTTTTGAAAATATAAAAGATAGTTTGTTAGAGTCTATTGATTTGAGCATATTAGATTCGAATTTGGAAACAAAAAAAGGATTTTTTCCAAGTAACTTATCAAAAAATTTCAATCATTTATCAAAAGAAAACATCAGTAATAAATATTTAGATAAATTATTAAATAAAAGCGAGTCTTCATTTATGAACAAAAAAAAAGATATAAATTTAACAGATAATAATGCAACGATTCTTAACAGCAATAAAAAAGAAAAATTTTTGGATTCCATGAATCACGTAAATAATGAAGATTCTACTATAAATACTCTAAAAAAATACACAAATAATAATATTAATAATATATATGAAAAGAAGATAATTGAAAATGAATTAAATGATGCAAGTGATTTTGAGAATATGGTAGGTGATTTAAGAATTACTTTTATGAATTGGTTGAAAAAAACTCAAATGAATTTTATAAGAGAAAAGGATAAAATATTTAAAGATAAAAAGGATCTAGAAATGGAAAGGGTAAGATTATACAAAGAGTTAGAAAATAGAAAAAATGCAGAAGAGCAAAAATTACTTGAAGAAAGAAAAAAATTAGATATAGATATAGCAAATAGCTACAAACAAATAAAAAAAGAAAAGGAAGAACATAGAAAAAGATTTGATGAAGAAAGATTGCAATTTCTTCAAGAAATAGATAAAATAAAACTAGTGCTATATTTAGAAAAAGAAAAATATTACCAGGAGTATAAAAATTTTGAGAATGAAAAAAAAAAAGTAGTTGATGCAAACATTGCAACTGAAACAATGATTGATATAAATGTAGGAGGGGTAATTTTTGAAACTTCTAGACACACGCTAACACAACAAAAAGATTCATTTATAGAAAAATTGTTAAGTGGTAGGCATCATGTAACCAGAGATAAGCAAGGAAGAATATTTTTAGATCGTGATAGTGAATTGTTTCGAATTATATTAAATTTTTTAAGAAATCCATTAAGTATTCCAGTACCAAAAGATTTAAATGAAAGTGAATCTTTACTAAAAGAAGCAGAATTCTATGGAATTAAATTTTTGCCATTTCCACTAGTTTTTTGTATAGGTGGTTTTGATGGTGTAGAGTATTTAAATTCAGTGGAACTATTAGATATCAGTCAACAGTGTTGGCGTATGTGCACACCAATGTCTACTAAAAAGGCATATTTTGGAAGCGCAGTTTTAAATAATTTTTTATATGTATTTGGAGGAAATAATTATGATTATAAGGCTTTGTTTGAAACAGAAGTATATGATCGTTTAAGAGATGTTTGGTTCGTTTCTAGCAACTTAAATATACCAAGAAGAAATAACTGTGGTGTTACGTCAAATGGAAGAATTTATTGTATTGGTGGTTACGATGGTTCCTGCATAATTCCAAACGTAGAAGCTTATGATCACAGAATGAAAGCTTGGATCGAAATTGCTCCATTAAATACACCTAGATCTTCAGCAATGAGTGTAGCTTTTGATAATAAAATTTATGTTATTGGTGGAACAAATGGAGAGAGATTAAATTCAATTGAAGTATATGATGAAAAAATGAATAAATGGGAACAATTTCCTTACGCATTGTTAGAAGCCAGAAGTTCTGGTGCAGCATTTACATATTTAAATCAAATATATGTTGTTGGAGGTATTGATAATGAACACAATATTTTGGATTCAGTAGAACAATATCAGCCTTTTAACAAAAGATGGCAATTTTTAAGTAGTGTTCCAGAGAAAAAAATGAATTTTGCTTCAGCTACATTATCAGATTCATATATTATAACAGGAGGAGAAAATGGGGATGTTTTAAATTCTTGTCATTTTTTCTCTCCGGATACTAATGAATGGCAAATTGGACCTTCACTACTTGTTCCAAGATTTGGTCATTCGGTACTAATAGCAAATATATAAAAAAAAAAAATCTTGTAGAGATGATAGAAAAATAATTAAATAGAATAATGAATATTATATATATTCACTTACATAGAAATAAAAAACTTATTTGGAAAAAAAAAAAAAATAGAATTTATTAAAAGTTTTATATACATTTGTTCAATAAAATAAAGATAATAAATGAATAAATATAGAAATAAAAATAAAAACAATATTATGATTTTTATATTCTAATTACATTTCCAATAAAAATAATTATGCATAAAATTTTTTTTTTTTTTTCCAAATGGGATATATTTTCTTTAAAAGTTAACCGCAATTTTATCATTTTTTACATTATTGATTTAATTTTTTAATATTCTTCTTATTCGTTATCTTATTGTTAATTATTAATCTCATTTTACTAATTTCTATTTTTTTATGATAATGCAAGTATTAATAGATATTTGTTTTGTAATATTTTATTAACCTTAATTTTTTTTATATATTGATGCATGTAGGATTCTTTTAGAAATATTTTAAATAAATTTTCATTTTACCCTTTTTTCCTTTTATTTTTTCTTCTTTCTTTTCTTTTTTTTTTAATTTTTTTTTATTTGATTATGATCTCAAGGCAAATGATTTGAAACAAAAAAAAAAAAAAAAAAGAAGTTTAAGAATAAACTGCTTAGTAAAAATTTGTTCATAGAAAAAAAAAATTTGAAATTTCCTTTTTTTATTTACAGAAAAAAAGGAAAATGCATATTAACCAATCTAAATTAAAATGATGTAATATAATTATTAGTACTTTTTACTTATAAAATATAATTAAATTTTACATTATTGAATGTAAGCATACTTGGAAATTAAAGCAAACAATAATTTGAAATATGTATGTACATATATATGATTATATATGAAAAAAAATTCTATTTAAAAATTTAATTTTTTTTTTGCTTTTTCTTTCATTTCTTTTGTCTGTTTTTAAAATGGAAACTGCTATCAAATTATTAGAGCAACATAATCAATTGCTGTTGTGTGATCACCTAAAAAAATTTCCTTTGCATCATTTTGATAATTCGTATTTGAACAATTTGGAACTTTTTTTAAAAAAAATGAATGAGATTAAGAATTTAGAAGAAAAAAAAGAAGACGAATATATAACTTATTTACCAAATTATATAGACATTAATAGCATTTATGATTGTAAAAATCCAGAAAATGGAAGTATATTTATAAATATGTATAAAAAAGAATGTGCACTTAATGAGTTGAAATGTTTAGGTTTAGATGTTATAAAAAAAAATGAAGTTGCTGTCTTATTTTTATCAGGAGGATTAGGATCAAGATTAGGTTTAAATAAAGCAAAAGGATTATTAGAAGTAACTCCATTGTTGAATAAAACATTTTTTCAAATATATTTTGAACAAATTAAATATTTAGAATCATTTTGCTCTTTCAATGATAAAACAGAAACCCTAAAGTCTTCAGAAAATGAAAATAGGAATTATCATAGTATCAATCATAATGAATATGAAGTACTGGGTAGAAATAATAATGATAAAGATAGTTATAATAAAAATAATATTTACATAAATAGTTCAAATATTAATAATAAAAATAACAATAGTTTTTTCAGTCAAAATATTAATTGTATAAATTCTACAAAGCCCTCTCAATCAAAGGATATCCAAAATAGTACTATTTTGAATAATTCCTATGGTCAAAAAAAGAATAATGAAAAAGTTTCTATACACATATATATAATGACATCTAATTATACACATGATAAAATAGTTAAGTACCTAGAAGAAAATAAATTTTTTGGTTTAAGAAAAGAAAATGTTTTGATTTTTAAGCAATGTGATAATTATTCCACTGATTTCGATTATAATATTATTTTATCGAGTCCAAATAAGCTACTGGCAAACCCAGCAGGTAATGGTGATGTATTCAGAGCAATATATAAAAATGGTATAATTGAAGATATGGTAAATAAAAATATAAAATATATTCAAATTGTAAGTATTGATAATGTGTTAAATAAAATTGCAGATCCTGTATTAATTGGATTTTGCTCTTTTTATCGCTGTGATATTGCTAATAAATCAGTTAAAAGAAGAGAGGATGAATCAATGGGTGTTTTCTGTTTAAGAGAGAAAAAAAACAAAGAAAACTCAGATAAGCAATACAATCCTTTTTCAGTTTGTGAATATACAGAAATACCTAAATATATTTCAAAGAATTCAAGATTATTTGAATATGGAAATATATGCCATCATATGTTTTCTTTTGATTTTTTACATTATATAGTTAAAAATAAAATATATGATAAAATGAAATTACACAAAATTACAAGGGAAAAAGAATATTATGATTTATGTTTAAAAAACAAAAAAATGAATCCAGTAGTTAATAGTTTTGCGTATTGCTATGAATATTTTGTTTTTGATGTATTTAAATATGCTAAGAAAATTTTATCTTTTGAGATTTCTAGAGATAAAGAATTTATTCCGATAAAAAGTAATTATAAAGGTGATAGTATATTAGAAGCTCAAAGAAGTTTAAGTAATTTGCATAAATCATGGCTTATAAATCAGAATTTTAATATAATTGATAATGAAGATGAAAAACTTAATTTTTGTGAAATATCTCCTCTTGTTTCATATGATGGAACTTTTTTTTTTGATTTACCAAAATATAAAAATATTTATTTGCCGTATGCTCTAGATAAAAGTTCTCATTAAATATACATTCGTTATATTTATATTTTTAATAAATAAGATATATTAATATTTTTTTTATTCTTTTTTTAAAAATATTAACTATGGTTTACAAAAAAAAAGTCTACAAATAAAGTTATTTCCTTGATTATAACTAAATTCGTCTTTTATTATAAAAAAAAATAAAATAAACATAATTATATTATATATCCTTATAAGTTATTATTATTATTATTTTTTTTTTTCTCAAGCAATAAAAATCATTTTTAAGGAATTTTTCTTCCATCTGGCAGGATTAATGGATCTCTTATTTTTTTGGGTCTTGCAAAATGATTATCAAAGACTTTTCTTTTTGCTTCTTCATTTATTACAGGGAATTTATCACCAATCTAGAAATTAAAAAATAAAAAAAAAAGAAAATAAAGTAAACGTGTTAGCATATATATATAATATACATGTTAGTATATTTTACCTTAAAGTTATTTTTTTTAGCATGCCCTGGCTATAAATAATTTAAGAAAAAAGGGAATGAATTATGTATTAAATAAGGATAAAGAAAAAATAATATTATTAATTACAATAAAAAATTTTGATATGAAATAATAAATAAAAAATAAAAATATGCTTAAAAATAGGAATAATATCAATTATTAGTTTACCGGAGCTGTTATTATAAATCTTGGTTCTTTGTGTTTATCACTTTCTTCTAATTTTTTTTCATATGGAGGTCTATTTTCCTATAATGGCAAAAAAAAAAAAATTTTTTAAAAGTAAAACAAGCATATTATATTTTATGAATATATAAAATCCTTGAAATTTTTTTTGTATACTTATGCTATTATATAAATATTTATTTTATTTAATTATTTATTATTCTATTTTTTTTTTTTTTTTCAATATATTTACTTCAATATTCATTATAGTTCCATCGGAGTGAACATAAAAGATATCACACCTAAATAAGTCAAAATTTATTTGTTTGTCCGGTGGTGCTCTTCTATTATATTTTTCTATTACTTTTCTTGTTTTAACAAATTTAAGTGGGTCTCCATATAATAAGCTTTTTAATTTTTTTCTTCTATAAAAATGTATATTTGTTGACGGATCCCCATTTTTTATAATTTCATCTAAACTTGGAAAAATATTTGATTCCTTTTTTTCATTTTCAAATTGAAAACCCTCTTCTTTCAATTTTTTTTTTATATTATAATCTACTGGTTCAAAACTACTTACAATATTTTTGAATGGAGAAAAATAAAATAAATTTGATAAAGGGCACACCGGCTTTTTTGCATATTTTGGAAATTTTTTATCATTTCTTATATTTAATTCATAACATTCTAATTTCCTTTCTGGCCTAACTTTATTTGATTCACTATAAAGATGGCTTATCTTTATGTTTTTTTTTTTCTTATTGTATATTTTAGCAATATAAAAATATCTTGTGTATACTCTTTCATTTGGATAATTATATTGTTTAAAAAACATGTAATTAACTTTTTTATTTAAAAATATTTTTAAATTTATATATATTAAAATAAACGTACACAAAAGAACTTTCTTTTTCAGTATACTATACATTTATTACTAAAAAGAATTACATATAAAGAATATTAGCAAAAGAGGAAAAAAAATAGATATTAGCAGTAAATTATTTTCATAATTGAAAAAAATAAAAATAATTACAAATATAAAGATTGTTTATCTTTTAATTTATAAGAAAAAAAAAAATAAGAAATGTACAAGTTTGTAATAAGAGAATGTATCCCTGTATTAAGCATATAACTTTTTAATTTCAATTTCTTAATTATTAAAAAAAATATATATTTCTTCTAAAATTTTTAATATTTAGCAAAAAATAAAAAAAAAATGAAAAATCTATATATTATTCATTTTAAAAGAATTTGGTAAATTATTTAATAAATTATGAAGTTAAAAAAAAAAAAATTCATAATTATAAAATTTTAATATATTCTTTAAGAATAAAAAAAAAAATTCTAATTTAAGTATATTAATGAGTCACTATAATAAAAGATATATTTTTATTAAAGTTTTTTTATTTTTTATTTTTTTTTTATTTTTCATAAGTATACATAATTAGAAAATATAAGTTTTAAAAAAAAAGTACACATATTTATATATATACTTTAGAATTCGTCGTCTTTAATTACCATTTATCATATTTTTAAATTATTTATATGAATATAGCACATATAAATATTAAAATAAGGAATAAATAGGAGATTTCCCATTTTTTTTTTTTTTATAAATGTATCTATTTATTTTTGTTTACTCTTCTGAGTTCCAATCTTTGAACATCAATATAAAATCATCCATTCCTAATTTCTGAGGAGCTAAATTCATTTCTGTATTTATTTTATTTCCTTCTTGTGCTAAAATTTGATTAGCTGTATATTGTTTGCTTTGGTGAATTTGCAAAATTCTCTCTTCAACTGTTTTTTTTAGAACAAATTTATAAATATCCACATCTTTTAATTGGCCAATTCTGTGTACTCTTTCGAATGCTTGGTCTTCTACAGCTGGGTTCCACCACATATCCATTAAGTACACTTTTGATGAGACAGTTAAGTTTAAACCTACCCCACCAGCTTTTAAAGAACATAATAGTACCTTTCCAGCAATATCTTCCATAGGTATAGTATGAGAGGGTTTAACAAAACCAATTCCTGGATGATATATGTTTCCCTTCTGTATATTGAACCAATGCAATACAGATTTTCTTTCCTCGTATGTTAAAGAACCATCATATATTTTATTTGGAATATTATGAAGCATTAATAATTTTTGTATAATTTTTAGAAATCCTATCCACTGCGAAAAAACTACTATATGTAATTCATTTTTCATATCATTTTGAATGTGTTCAAATAATTTTTTTAATTTTGTAGAATAAACGAAATTTTCTTTTTTCATTTTTTTTAATAATTCATCCAAAGGAGATTTATTTTCTTGTAATGTTTTCAATGATTTTAAATTTATATAATTATCACATTGTGGACATTTTTTATCTGCGATTTGAGTTAAGTGAAAATAATCATCTGCACATTTTTTACACATTATATGTAAACATTTACTAATTAATGGAAAAATAGCATCTTCTAAGCAAATAGCACATTGTACTGCATTTCCGTTTTTTAATATTTCAAGTTCATTTGCATAATCGTCATCTAATTTTTTTGATTTAGTTGCACCTAAAATAAAATTATATATTATATTATTTTCTTCCTTGTTACCATCTAAGCCGTTTTCACTATCTTTGTCATCGTTATAATTGCCATTAAAAAAACTATTCCCATTTTTTTTTTCCATTAATGGACTATCATTTTTATGTTTTAATGCATTGTTCATATCTTCTCTATTCCATTCTTCAAAAAAAGGTTTTGAGAATAATAATAAAGGATGAGAGCAGCATTGTCTTAGTCTGAGCAAAAGTTGCAAAACATGAGAATAATGACTTAGTACATTTCCATCATGCATATATGTATCAAATTTAGTTTTACTTCTATAAAAAATAGCCCTATAAAAATCTTCCTCTTCTAATGAAAATTCTAACTTTTCTAAATGAATATTTTTTTTTGGTAAAGTAATTATATAATTTCCATCCTTTGCTTTAGATTTTTTTGTTCTCCTTAACAAAATGGGAGATGAAATTTTTCTTACAACATCTAAAGCCAAATGCAATCTATTCTTATTTACATAATCTAAAATTTCTTTGTTCCACCATTCAATTGTTCCATATGGTTTAATTCCTAAAAATCTGAATAATGGAAATATATCAAATATTGAATTTTGTATAGGTGTTCCTGTTAGACACCATTTTCTTTCTCCTCGTAATTTCCATACTGCAATTGATTGAATTGAATTTTTATTTTTTATCACATGAGCTTCGTCGATAAATATTCTTCTCCATGTAATTTTATATAAAGAACATTCCTTAATGTTATTTCTTAACTTATTTGTCTTTTCCTCATTAGATTTTGCTATATTATCACTTGAGGAATTACAAGAACCTAATACAGTTTTCATGAAAAAATTATTTAATTTTTTTGTGCCAACTTTATTTAAACTATCTTTAAGTTTTTTCTTATCGTTGCTTTTGCTTTTTGTAGTATCGCATTCTTTAAAATCATATCTTTTACTTAAAGTGTTCTTATATTCAGATACTAAAGTGGAATATGTTGTCAAAACGACGGAATATTTTGACAATTCTTCACTAGATATATCTTTAGAGTTACCATAATATATGTAGGAGCTTATAAATCCCTCTTTAGTATGTCTTTCTATTTCTTGTTTCCATTGATATAACAAAGCCAAAGGAGCAACAACTAATGTTCCTCCATTTTTAAAATTGAACCCTCTTATAGTATTTTCAATTATGTATATAAAATTATTTTTATTTTTCATATTACTTTCTTTTAGATGCAAATTATTACAGTAAATATCATGAGTTATTAATCCAATACTTTGAATAGTTTTACCTAAGCCCATCTCATCCGCTAAAATACCACCTCTAAAAGGAGGAACATATTGGGGGTATGTTAATGAAAATGCTCCTGTTGATTTGTTTATATAAAAATATTTTAATACACATACAATTTCTTCCTTTTCATAAATTTTTATGTTTGGAATAAATGCGTGCTCCTCCCATAGTGGATTTAATGGTTCTTTATTCCTTATATCATCATCTGCATATTCAATGTTCACAAAATCATTTATTTTTTCTAATTTTTCTTTTTTACAATTATTTATATTATCATAATTTTCATTTTTGTGGTCATTTAAATTATATACATCTTCATTTTTATAATCAGATAAGTTATATATGCTTTCATTCCTAGAACTTTTTAGAGTATTCTTAAGGATTTTATCACCAATTTCCATTTTTACATACCCTTCATTTTTTATAATATTATCAGATAAATTAGGTCTCTTACTGTTTTCATCTATTATGATTTCTTTTATGTTAATTTGTTTATCTTTCTTCTTTGAATATTCAGGAGGATTTTCTCTTGTGTACATCCACCAAATACCTTCTGCTTGATATGTTTTTAATTTTGGTTTAAAATAAAAATCATTTGGATAAATTTCTTCAAAATCTTCAAGTAAATATCCCCCTCTGTATTTTTCTTCTACAAAAACTAAATTCGTAGCTTGTTCGTCTTCTTCCCTTTCATTTTCACTCAAGGTATCTATAATATCTTCTTCCTCCTTTGTGCTAATAATATTTGTTAAATCTAAGTAAATAGCAATACGCATAAATATTTATTGCTAAAAACTAATATATATAAGTATTTTTTTTTTTTTTAATTAAGTATATACATTTCTTACCAGAATCTGTTTTTCTTGGATTAAAACCTAAGGCTTTGTGAGGTGTACAAAAACCACTTGAGTTGGCACCACTTGTATTTAGGTTTTTATCTTTTTTATAATTTATATTTGAGGATTTTAGTATATTATTCGATGATAATAATAAATCGTCTTTATTTATCTTAAAATTAGAATTTTCCAAGGAATTAATGTCATCAATCTTTGCTAATCTTAAGGGAGTGATCTTTAATTCTTTAAACAAATTATTCACACTATATTTTATTAATGAATTATACTCATGGAATTTATGAGAATCTATTTTAAAAGAGTCTGGATATAAAATAACATGAATAAATGTTTTTAAACTTCCCCCAAACTTTATATCAGTTAATTGTACTCTTGCTAATTTGATTTCTATTCTTATTGCATTTAAGACTAATAGAACACTTAAAGTTTTCGATAAATCACTTTTTAATTTTGAAACATCTCTATTATTATGCCTAATTCTTATGCATGAATATCCTTCGTATATATCCTTTAAAACTTCACTTTTATTTTTTTCAAATTCTACGTATTTTTTGTCCACAGATATAATTTTTTGAGCTTCATAGTGGGACTCATTATAGTCCTCATTATATGAAGTTGAATTTCTTTTTTTTACTGTAGTTTTCTTTTTTTTTGCGTTATTTGTATTTGTAGGTATATTTCTACCAATTATTTTGACATAATCATTTGATATTACATAATCATCATTTACCTTTAGTGTATACATAGGAGAATATGATCTTTTTGTTGCCTTTGGAGAAATTTCATAGCTTATTTTTATATCATTATCATTCTTAATTTCACTCACTTCACTTGATAAAATTATTGATTCAGCTTCTATGCATCCTAAATAATACTCAAAAAAAACACCTTTATCTCTTATAAATTCTGCTTTTTTTTTTGATAATTCAAATTCTTTTATCTTTTCTAATTTTAATTTTTCATTATTATAGTTGTTTATATCTTCTATAATTTCAACTAAAAAATAAACATATAATAAATATATATTTAACGATTAAAAAATAGGTCTCTTCTATTTTTAATAAAAATAAAATTTGATTTTTGAAAAATAACATAACATTTTTAAGATTGCATACTATATATTTATTCTAATTTATTTTATTTATAAAAAAATAAATTAACTCTTATATAATATATATATTTTAGAAATATATATTTTCTATATAAATTAAGCAAAATGTCTCTTTTTTTTTCTTTTTATTAAGCTTACTGTCATCGCTTGTTTCTTGTAATATATTGTAAGTTAAATTTCCTCCAACACTTTTTTCAAGAGAGCCTGAATCATTTATGGTAATGTGGTTAGATTCATTATCATTTAAATTTATTATTTCAATTACATCACTATCATAATCATATTTAGTTGAGTTGAATGACTTTTTATTGATTTTAGTCTCATTTTTAAAATAATTTGAACTAGTCATTTAAAATAAAAAATAAATAACATTTATTTAGCAAAAAAAAAATTTAGAGTTCAAAATTATATTTCTAATTTAAACAAAAAAAAAAAATAAATAAAATAAAATGTGCCATGAAATGATTTTATTCAAAGACAGTTCCTTAAGATATCTAAAAAAAAAAAAGAAAAAAAGACTACAAAAATTTTAGATAAAAAACATAATATAAAGAACGTTAAGTCAAACATTAAACTAAAAATAAATAAATCAAAAAACTTCTATAGAGTTACAAAATATTATTAAGGGAAAAATACATAACGAATAATAACATTGTTATAAATATATAGAAAATTGGGTTTTTAATATATTCATTATTTTCTTTTATATGTACCTCAAGACAAAATAGATATGCCATAACTTTTACAGTATTTTTTATTTAATTTACAGAAAAAATGCTTAAAAAGAAAGAATTTGAAATTAAAAATGAAGATAAAAAAAATTTTAAAATATTAATACTTTATTTTCCACTAAAAATCAAATTAATTTAATAATTTAGATTCTTAATACTTAATTCACTTTATTTAAAAAAAAAAAAGTTAAAGACAAACATTTTTATATATTCTGCAACTAAAAAAAAAAAAAGATAATAAAACGAAAACATAAAATTGGAAAAAAGGAAAACAAAAAAAAAAAAAAAAGAGAAGGTAAAAGAAAAAAGAAGTAAAAAAGAAGAAAGAGGATGAAAAAAGAAAAAGGAAAAAAAGAATGAAGAAAGAAAGAAAAAAGGAAAAAGATTAAAAGAGAAAAAATAATCATAGGAACAAAAAAAAAATATATATTTAAATAATATATATTTTCATTTATAATATTTAAATAAAGGAATATAAAATAAAAAACTTATTTAACTTTATAAACATATAAAAAAGAAATTTCAATAGTTTTAAAATTTCTTAAATTTGAAATTTCCAATTTATGAATTATTGAATTTATTACTGCTATAAACGCTTATTTGCTTATTTCTTTTTATTATAGAATTTTTGCATATGAACTTAATGTAATATGTCAATAAAAAAAAAAATATATTAATTAAAAATAAATGCAATAAACGAGTTGTGAATGTGACTTTTACAAAGAATCCTTGATTTTTAAAGTTAAAAACAATTTAACTTCAAAAATGTTAAAATAGAACGCTGTTTTAAATTTTTTTTTTTTTTTTTTGTTTTTTTTTCATTTAAATTTTAAAAATTCTGTTTTTTTATTTTTTTTTTATTTTTTTTATTTTTATTTTTATTTTTAATTTAAAATATTTATATTGTAATATTCATATTTTTTAATTTTAATTTTTATTAAAAATATATATTTACAGAATACAGCTATAATTTTGAATAACTTAATATCTTCTTTTATTTAAAATTATTCAAATGATACACAATTATTTATATAATTTTTAATACATACTATATATTTTTTTTTGAAGTGTCATTTTATAAAATCTTTGTTTAGCATTTTATCAAAATCATTATTGATGTGTGTAGTAAAATATAATTAAATTTTTTTTAGTATGGATTTTACACAAAAAAAAACATAAATTATTTATATTTGCACAAAGCAATTATATATATTTAAATAAAAATTTATTTCGTCCTACTTTCAATGTAATAAAAAATAAATAAATCTTACATTTTCGTAAAAAATATATAATTTTTTATATATAAATGCTTAAGATATTGTTTTTTTAGTTAATTTTTTTTTTATTAGTATTTTTTTTTTTTTTTGGTAAATATAACACATTAATAATTACTATACAAAAAAAAAAAAAAAAATAATATTTTTTTTATAACAAAAAATCATAAAAATAAAAACATGGAATATAAATATTGTAAAATATTCTATGATACAATAGCTATAAGATATGAAAATAAAAGAAAAAAAAGAAAAAAAAAATTTTGGTTAAATTATACTGTGTTATTTTATTTATATATACTATGAAAAAAATTATACTTATTTGACATTATATTTTTAAATAATTAAAAAAAAAAAAAATGCCAAATATTTGTAATTAATTTTTTTCATTTTTTTTTTATTTATTTATATTTTTTTTAACATTAAAAATTAAAGAGATACTAGTAAAATTTTTTTTTTAACCTTTTATAATAATTGTCATTTATTATTTTTAATGTTTAAAAATATATATAAAAATGAAAGAAAAAAATATCAATAATATCAAAGAAAAAAGAATAAAAAAACAGGCGCAAAAAAAGACTAAAATAAATAATACAAAGGAAAAAATAAATATAGCATTATCATCCACTAAATTAAAAAATATTGAAATGGATTTAGAAAATAAAATAATAGATGAAGACTTATTAACACCTAGGGCTTTTGATAGAACAAAAAAGAGTATGGGTATTCGTAATTTAATGATGAGCATAAATGAAAATAATAATAAACCAAAAAATGAAAATAATGAAAGAGACGATGATATTATTTTGGATTCTAAATCAAATGGAAGTATAAAAGAAGTAAATAATTTAAATAATGATAAAATAAATTGTAATTATAAAAATATTGATAATAAAAATAATGAAGAAATAAAAGATAACTGCGTTAATAATGAATATATAAGTTATGAAGAATCTAATTATAATAATGTAATAAAGCAAAATGATTCTTCATTTGTGAATAGTGGGTGGCAAACTCCAAAAAAAAGTAATGTAGGATTATATTATACAGGGATAGATAATCCATCTACCCTAAAAAAATATAAAACTCCATGTGAAATGGATATGATTCAACCTGATGAAAGTTTGATTGGTAATAAATGTATAACTATTAATAATTATGTTAATCCTCCAAAATATATAAACAATGTAATAACTCCAAGTAAATTCCCATTATCGGGAGAAAATAATATTTTTGTATCATATGAAGATTTTAAATCTCTTTTTAAGCATAAAGCTTGTTTGACTAGTGAGCATGAATTTAACAATAATAATTCATCAATTCAAAATGAAAATTATGAAGGAAAGTATTTAGAAGGGATAACTCTGAATTATGAAAATCATGCATGGCCTAACAAAAAGGAAGAATTCAATTCTATAAAAAAAAATAAGAAAATTTATAATGGTAATATTAATTCTCCAAAAAGTAAAAAAATTAAAAAAGAAATGACTAAATTGAGCACGAAAAGACTTTTATATGAATTAGATGGGGCTCAAAAAAATAAAGATAACAAAAATCAGAATAATATTAAAATCGTTAAAAAAATGAAAACTGATAATAACCAAGAAAAAGAAGATGATATAATTTATAATTTTATTGATTATGAAATTAAACCCGTAATTAAGAGTGAAAAAAATAAGGAAGAAAAAGAATTTAAATCAATGGAAATGATGGCTAAAGAGAAGCAAAATCCATTAACTCCTATATATGAACCTTATTCTAAAGATTTAGATGAATTATTTAAAGATAAAACCTTTCTGACACCTATTAATTTATTGATAATTTATCAATATCTATTAGTTGTTATAGCAAGACGTAATCAAAAAAATCAACCTGTTTTTTATCAATTAATTAAAAAAGAAATGTCTAATTTAACTCCCTATAGCTCTTTCAATGAAGAATCGTTAAAACAGTTAGCTTGGATTGCTCCCAATTTAATTCAATTAAATAAAGTAGTTGTTACAAAAGAAATTCTTGAAGCTAATCATCAATCTTATCCTGACTATTTAACTGGAAAAAAAATAGAAGATATACAAATAAGGGAGCATACTGAAAATTGTGAAAATATATATAAGTATACTGCAAATGATAAGAATGAAATGCTTAAAAGAATTATTATAAATTGGGCAAATATAAAGCATAATGAATTATTAAAAAAATTAAATCCAAATTTTTATTTTCCAGAATATTTTGAACTAAAAAAATGGCATTCCAAATTTGATTTTAAGGAAATTATATTCCCGAAAGTTACATTAGAAGAAAACAAAATGCTTGCTCAATTATCACATACTCCTCAAGAAAGTAATGCAGATGATTTTATAGTCATTCAAGATAGCCCTATAAAATGTGCTACAAATGATTTAAAAAAAAATGGAACATTTATTGAAGAAATAGAAAAAGAAAGGACTAGAACACCTTTGGGAAAAAATAGAAAAAAAACTAATTTTATAGGGTCCTTTGCAAGTGTGTATAATCAAGATGCTCCAAAAAAAAAAGAAACAAAAAATATGAAGCAAATTAGAGAAGAAGCTAATAAAAAAAAAATTATTAAAGAAATTAAAACAGAACTTGATAAAGAATATGAAATATTATTAGAGGAAAAAAAAAAATTGGAAAATGCAAAATGGATTGCTGAAATAATTCATGATATGTTTATTGTTGAAGGAACTCAAACAGTATTAGAATTAAACACTTTATCAAAAAAAATAGCAGATAAGTATAAAAGTAATAAAAGTTTTCAGATGGATGAAATAAAAATTAGTGAATTAATAGAATTGTTACCAAAATACGTAACTAGTATTAATATAAAACCAAGTTTGATGAATAAGGATAAAAAGAATGTATCAGTTAAATCAAGGAAAAGTCTTTGTAACTTCTTAGAGCCTATTTCCAAAAAAATTAGTGAAATTTCGAAAAAGTATGAAGAATTAAAAAATAATAAAGAAAATAGATTAAATGAATTATGGATAAAACATAATGTAAAATATGAACTTACTGAAAATATTAAAAACTATGTTTTAAACCCAGGATCCATTACTGTTTCTGATTTATAATTTTATTAATAGTAAATTTTCTTTTAAAATTTTTTGTAATATATAAAAAAATATCATAAAAAAATCTTATTTATAGAGTTAATAACAATAAATAAGTTAATATGCAGAAGCTTTAAATATATATTCAATTCTTTACATTTTATAGATTTATTTTTTTTTTAAGAATAGTAATTAAACAAAAAAATAGATAAATGATATTTTCATATGATTTTTTATAAAAATTTAAATTATAACTATTTGTTATATATTACTATTTTATTACATGATTTATATATACTAATATGTATATTTTTACAAATAAAAAATTTCTATGTTATTTATTCCATAATGTTTATTTTAGAATTATATATATATATGATTTTATTATTTTATTTTATTTTATTTTATTTTTTTTTTTTTTCATTTGCAATCATTTAGTGCATTTGAAAAAATTTACTAATTTATTTTTCATTTTTTTGCATATATTGCATAAAGGAATGTGTTTATTTATTTTTTTTAATTTTCTTTTTTAAATTATTTAAAATATTATTTTTTATATTATAAATTATTATATTTTAATAAGAAACAATAAGAGAATTATTTCCTTTGATCTATATATTAGACATATTTATATATATAATAATACTAATATTTTTTTTTTTTTCATAGTTTTTAGTATTTATTTAAAACTTTTTTTTATAATTTTTTTAATAGATTTTTCTTTATTTAGTTTATATAAGAGGGAATATATGTATTTAATTGACCTAGTATACTTCTGTAAATATATTTTATATAGCATAAACATAATATATATATATATATATATATATATATATATATATATATATATATATATTTTAATATTTATGTGCTACTTTTTTGATTGTTATTTATTTTTACATAGCAGAAGCAAAATATTTTACATTACTTATTATAGTTAAGTGATATTCATTTTTTTTTTTTTTTTTATAACCGAATAACTATATAAGAAAAAAAA
This sequence comes from Plasmodium relictum, assembly GCF_900005765.1. NCBI lineage: Eukaryota > Apicomplexa > Aconoidasida > Haemosporida > Plasmodiidae > Plasmodium > Plasmodium relictum. The sequence goes on from NC_041690.1 coordinate 2,137,839, forward strand.
AAATTTATTCTTAATAACAAATATTAAAAAAAAAAAAATAGAATAGTATATAAATAAAAAAATTTTTAGTTAAAGTATTTAGTTCGGATACATACATAAATATTAGAAAGTTGCAATTCAATGCATAATTTGTGCTCTAATTCCTAGTTATTTCTAGTAGTATGCTTTTATTTTATATAACTCTTAAATGTTTATGCATACATTTACTTTTCATTTTAATTATTAATTTTTGCGAATTTTTATTATAACTACTTTTTTTTATCTTTTCTATTTTTGAATAACTTTTAAAATTTTATATTTTAATAAGGTGCTTATCAAAAAAAAAAAAAAAAATGTGCATTTATATTTGTCTCTATAAATACACAAATGAAGAATAAAGCTCTAAAAAATATTAATAGCAACCATTAAAAAACAAGAGCAAAAATTACAAAACATTTTTTTTATATAAGTTATTTTTATTATATTATAAAAAAACAAAAAATTCTATTTAGTTCTCACAAATTAATGCACTTTGCAAGTTATAAAGTTAATAATATCTTTTAAAAATATGAAAACGCTCAAATAAAAATGAATTAGTGCTAAACATATTAATTAGTTTATATAAAATATTCAATTCATTTTGCAAAACAAAAAAAAAATTTATAACAAAAGTGAAAGATATAAAAAAATGCAAAGGAGGCAATAAAATTTAAAAGAAATAAATGTAAATATGAAAAATTATACTTAAATTTCAAAAGCATATATATATGAACTTAATTTTAATTTATTGTAAACATATTAAAAAAAAAATGTTACAAATATTAAAAGCATTAATATTCATTTTTTTGGTTCATTATATTTTATTGTATTTTATATATTTATAAAGAAATTTTTTTTTATTTTTTTATTTTTTAATAATAAAGAAGTTAACTTGAAAAAGTTCTATTCTTTCTTTGCATAGAAACTATAAGTCTTCCAGAAAAAGAAGTCAATGTTTGTAAATCATAAGAAATTAAGTAAAAATCTGAATGATTTAAAATTTCTATTTCTTCTTTAATAGTTTTCAATTGAACGGGTAATAAAAACACTAACATACCGTTATCAACTAATGTGTGGGATGCAATATTTAATAAATCTTTTATAGCTGCGGCACATCTGTAATTAATTGTTTTTTTATTCAATGTATTTTTTCTTTCTAATTCATTTTCATTGTTATTTATAATTGCACTATTTTCATTGAATTCATTATTATTTATAATATCTCCTTTATTTTTTGCATTACTGGAATTTTTTACACTTGTTCTAATAGTTGCTCTATTTCCATAAGGTGGATCAGTAACTATTGCATCGACCCATGGTTTATGGAAAAAATTCCAGATTGGCTTTGAATTATCAGATACTAAAATATCAGGCATATTTAAATTGTAGTGTAAAAAATTTTGAAAAATATTTTTTTTGTCATTTTGATGTTCGATATGTGGATTTAAATATGATAATCTATAACCCTTCAATAATCTTATGTCAATATCATTGCCTATACAAATTGCATTAAAGATAGAGCATGATACTAATAACCCACCTGATCCTACAAAAGGATCTAATACAATGTGACCATTTTTTATTTTTGCTATATTACACATTATAAATGCCAATTCATTGTCGGTAGTAGTAGGTCCTAATATTGGCCTTTTATTTAAGGCATAATTTTTCCACCATGAAATTTTTGGTTTTTCAGTTGTTTTTTCATATGTATTAAAAATGGAATTTTGATATTTTCTTAGTACAATGCATTTACCAAAATATACTTTTTTTAAAATCTTTGAATTTTTTTTATCGTATTCTTCAAATAATGCAATGTGCACATCTGGGTTTATTAAATCAATATCTCTAAACTCATCAAAAAAAATTTTAAAATAATCCATCTTTTTTTTTTTATCAATTTGATTTACCACTTTACCAAAAGAATTAAAGTAAAAGCACCACTTTTTATTTCTTAAATTATTTTCAAAAAGGTGCTTTTTTGTAGTTAAATTTTTTAATAAATCATCATATGAGTTCCCTTCACCCCATAAGTCAACAACTCCCTTAATTAAAATACTTCTAGATAGTACATTTTTCCATAATTCTTCTTCTGTTATATTTACTTTTAAAAAAACCTCGCCTTTATAATTGTTTTCCTTTTCATTTAACCACAACTCCTTTCTTTTATCACAAAATATTTCCAATAATGATTTTAACTCACTAATTTTACAATCATCATATCTATTATGGCTCCTAAACCAAATAAGATATGACATATTTATTAATTTTTATTCTATTTATCACATATTTTTTTTCATACACTAATTATATCTTATATACAAAAGAAAAAAAAAATATACATATAAAAACAAAATAAATAAAAAAATTACAAAGAGATAATAAGCAAATATATATCTTTAATTCTTTTTTTTTTTTTTTACATTATATTTTTCTTTTATTTTATAATGAAAAAAAAAATTTTTTTCCTTAAAATGTAATAAATTTAATATTTTATTATAGTAATTATATATATATATATATATATATATATATATATATATATATATAAATATATGCGCATATATGTATGTTTTATATAGCACCTCATAATTCTATTTTTTTGCAATATTTAATGATCTCATATTCTACTATCATTGGATATTATTTCGTATTACCTTCCAATTTAATTTTTTTTTCCTTTTTTGTTGTTCACTTTCATCAAAATCATTAAAGTCATATGATGCACACATGCATTTTGAAAAAAAAAAAAATATTAAGTGAACAATTAAGAATGAAAGGAAAAAATATCAAAATTGATTGATACATGTAATAAAAAAAAATATTTTTCTTAAATTAAATATATTCAACTCAAAAAAAACAAATTAATATTTTTTTTAATAATATGCACAATTTATGTTTCCATTAGATAAAAGAAAATAATATATCTAGAAAAATTAATAAAATAAATATTAACAAAAATTTTTTAAATTATTATTTTTTATTTATTATTATGAAAAACAAGGCAAAATAATGTGAAATTATAAAGAAAATACACGCTACGATGAAATAATTAAAATTAATCATTGTATGCGTACTACGGGGTAAGCAATAAAAAAAAAAAAAATACAGCTAAATCAGTAATATTATATATGGAATAATTAAATGCTACAAAAGCTGTTTTATTTAAAGCACTGTATAACTTCTAGATATGTATTTTTTTTACTTATTATTTTTTTAATAACACATTTTTATTTACTTTTCGTTTGTCCAATCATGTTATCATGAGTTTTATAAATTGTACATAATTAATTTTTTAATTTTAAAAAATAATATTAGGCACAATAAATAAAATAATTTAAAAGTGTTTTTAATTATTTTATTCACATATATGCATATCTTTTTGTTTTATTGTGAAATGTTATAAATTTCTAGATTTTGAAATATCAAATTTTAAAAAATTTAAATGTTTATATAAATAAATTTACATGAATACATGAAAATACAGAAAACATATATATATATATATATATATATATATATATGCATACTTATAAAGATACATAACAATACATAAATATATGTATTTATATATCATTTTAATGCAAGATCTAAAGATATATCATTAAATACTACATATATATGTATTAAATTGAAATGCTAAAAATGCTTGCACCATATTAAAAAATACGTATGCATATATATATATAAACATTAATATCATAAAATACAAAAAAAAAAAAAAATAAATAAATAAATATTTCTAGGAGGGTATGATTAAAAACTAAATAGTTTAACAAAACTATTATATTTTACTGTATTTTTTTTTTTTTAAATTTAAAATATAAAAATTAATATAATGGTTTTTATTTAAATATGCACCCTCTCAAAATATATGAATTATAATTATTTATGTGTTTTTTTTTAAGATTTTTTTAAAAAAACAGAAATGTGTACTCTAAAAAATTGAAAACGATATATTATTTGTTGTTTTAAATCGTTAATGTATCTTTGTCCAAATTTTTAGATGTTGCTTCTTTTTTTCTTTTTTTTTAATTTGATGTCGCATTCATTTTTTTTAATTTATTAAAGAGAGAAAAGAAGTATAATATATTTTTAAAAACACCTCTTTCTTTTCTATTCTTATTTATTTAAAATTAAAATATATTATCCAAGATTTTATGAGTAGCAAAAAAAAAAAAAATATAAAAGTAAAAATAATATTAAAATACATTAAGGGCATATTTTAAATATAAATATTGATATACGTATGCTATTTAATAAGTGCATATGTGCATGTTCAGTATTTGGTTATAAGTATATTTTAAAACAGAATAAAAAATAATAAAAAAAAGTAATAAAATACATTAAAAATAAAAAAAATATATTTTTTAAAGTATATATTCTCATTTTATTACATATGAATGTGTATGCAAATATATTCAAAAAAAGCATATGATTGCATATTAAGTTTTTTTCTTTTTTACATAAACTATTAAAAGTAAACAAATATATAAATATATATGTATAACTCTTTTTTTTTTTTTTTGTTAATATTAAATAATTGAAAATAAAGAGGAAACATAACAAAAAATGAAAAATAATTTTCAAAATGAACATTTTAAAGAAGGCAATTACATTAAAGCTTGGATCAAAAAATCGGAAAATCCTGAATTATATAAAGATTTTAATGATTTAGAGGATGAATCTTGTACAAATGAATTTATAAAAGTTGTTGATTTTAATAATTTTAATAGTAATTTTATAAATACAATAATGAACGAACATTCACCTGAAAGAATAAACAAAAATAAAAAAAGAAAAGCATATTGCTTATTTTATAATAGTGAAATTGAGTCAGAAAATAATAGCTATAATGATGAGCATAAAAATTATAATAATATATATTCATCTTATGAAGATACTGAAATAAAATATTTTAAACCTTTAGATAAAACACCATCTTGTGATATGAAAGACAGACAAATAATTTATTATAAAGATGAAAATTCGTCAATTAAAAAATTGAAAAGAGAAAATTCTTGTTCAGAAAATAATTATGACATTTTTTGTAATAATATAGTGGATTCTTCTCCATATTTAAAATTAAAACAATGTACTAAACCAAGTTATGGAAGTGAAAGTACTAGTGAATTTTTTAAAAATTATGAATTTGAAACTCCAATCAAAGTTTTAAGATCAAAGGAAAAAAATTATGACTTTAAAAATAAAAAAGATAGCTCTACTAATACAACTAAAGAAAATTCTTATCAAGAAAATGTTTCTTCAAATAATAGTGAAACTAAGAGAACAATCAATTTTTCTAATAAAACAGAAGATTTCAACGATTTGCAATCCAATTCAGATAATGAATATTTAACATCTTCTGAATATGTAGATGAGGAAGATTTATCGAGATATAGACGCAAAAAACAAAGTGAAGTTAATTTCCTAGGACAAAAATTAGATTATAAAGTAGTTGGAAATGTTATAAATTGTTCAAAAAATCATCCACGTTTTACTATGTTATAATGAAAATTTTTTTAGATTTTGTTTTTTAAAAATACTTTCATTAATAAATTAAAAAAGGAAAATTAGCAGATACAAAATTTAACTATTTTTACAAAAAAAAAAAAAATATATTTTCCTCAATGAGGTTGTACAAAAGTTACTTTGTTTCAAAAATTTATAATTATTTTAAAAAAAAATTGTAACTGTTTATATATATATATATATAAAGGAAGAAAGATTTTTTTTTTTTTAAGTTAACATTTCATATATATATGTGCACATTAAAAAAAAATTAAATTATATTTCTATTTCTTAATTTATAAAGAACTTTATTTTTTCTTTTTATAAATTATTACTAAAATTATTTGTCATTTTTTTTTTTTTTTATTATACAAATTATCTTAATTTTTACAAAAAAAAAATTTCATAAAATAATTTTTTTTCATTTTTATTTTTCTACATTTGCATAGTATTATTTTATTATACTTTTTTAAATATGAATTTAAAACAAGAAGGAACCTTAAATTATTTATAATCTATGTATGGTATAAGAAAAAAATAAAAAAATAAAATAAAAAATAAAGTGTTTATGTATTTTCTTTTTTTTTTTTTTTTTTGTTTACTTTTTCATCTTTATATATTTCTTTAATTTATATTATTTAATTTTTCTTTTATTTTTTAAATATATGTAAAAATTACACTAATAAAGTATATATATTTTTTTGTTTATTTTTGAATATTTATTTTAGTTGTATTTTTTTTTTTTTTATTACATATATTTATTTAAATTTAATTAGGTGCGTAAATTAATATTATTTTAATATTATTATTAGCATTTATAAAAAAAACTTGTAAACAATATTTTCTATTTTTTCAAGTTCTATTTTATGACTTTTTTTTTAATAAAAAGTTAATATAAAACAATAGCTTAATTATTTAATTAATAATTAATTTTATAAGTTATTATTTGCATAGGAAAAAAAAGTAAAAGCATAAAATTTACTATCATAAAGTAATATTTGTGATATGTTTTTCTTTTGAAAAACATTAACCATACAAAGGAATTGTATGTAAAGATGTATATATGTGCATTTATTTTTTTCCTCTTTTTTAAGGAGATATAAATTCAATTAAAAAGGATAAAATTATTTTTATTTAATAAAAAATACTAATGTATATTTTTAACATTTAACAGCTTTAAAATATCCCCACATCTGTATTTTTTTTTTACTATCTTTAATTTTTCTAGTCCACCCGTCTCGTAAGGTATTGTATTCCTCAGTAGAAAATTGTTTCAAAAATTCATCTTTTTTATCTTCTAATTTTTTAACTTCCGTTTCTAATAACTCTAACCAAAAGTCACTTATATCTTTTGATATTACATTTTTGAATTTGCTAGAAATAAGTAAATCTTTATATTCTTCAACAGTTGTTAATGTATATTTTCTTTGTTTAACATACTCTTTAAATTCTTTATCCCATTTTTCTGGTTTGCTAGCACAATAATCAGTCACTAAAAGAATTCCATTGGGCTTTAACCATGAATAACATTTTTCAAATAATTTCTTCTTATTTTCAAGGGGAAGATGCAAAATAGAATCTCTACTATATATCATATCAAAAGTGTTTTCAGGAAAATGTTTCATTAATATATCATTGGCCTCAAATTCAATTTTTTTATTTTCTATATTCCTTTTTTTTGCTATGTTAACCATTTTTTCTGATATATCTATCCCATAAACATGTGCTCCATATTTCTTATTTAAATATTTACATCCACCACCTAATCCTGATCCTATGTCTAAAGAAAAAAAAAGAAAATTAAAAATATATTGTAAAATATATAGAGAGAGAGAGTTTAGTTTCAATAATACCCAAAATTTTGGAATTTTCATTCAATTCTATGTCATTTAAAATTTTAATTGTTGCATCTAATCCTCCTGATGAAATAAAATCTCTATTAAAAAAAAAAGAAAAAAATATTAATTATATTATTTTACTTTTTACTTTTTTTTCTCTTTATTACTCTCCAAATATGAATTCATATGATTTTATTCCTATGTAAAATTAAAAATATACATATATATATGTATCTATGTATATTTAAATTTAATATTTTTATTTTTAATTATATATATATATAATTTAATTACCTTCTTCTGTATACTGATTGCTTTCTAAGAATGTTTTATCTATTTTAAATTGTTTATCCATCTTATTGAAAAAATTTAAAAATTATAATAAAAAAGAGATTAATAAAAATTTGCCAAGAAAATAAGAATAAAAATTATATTAAATAAAATTATAAAAAATAAAATAAAATTTATTTTTGTGAAATTAAGAAAAGTTTGCTTTTATTTTTATCTTCGTGGAAATAACAATTTTCATGTGTTAATATTTTAAAAACATGTAAAAATGTAATTATTAAATTTTAATAAAATTTTTATTTAATTGTTTAGTATTTTTTATTTTTTTTACTTTTATTTTTATTTATTTTATTTTATTTTATTTTATTTTTTTTTTTTTAAACTGTTCATTTGTAAAGAATAAAAATAATTAATATTAGTAAAAAAAATGTTCATGAAATTTGCTTTTATAGTTTGTGAAATAAATAAGCTACTTAGTGTATGGTTAAAAATAAAATATCTTGTTTATCTTCTTCGATAACCGCTATGCATTATTATATAAAATTAAAGAGATAATATTTACGTATACATAAGTGCAAGTATCTTGCTCCTATTTTAAGGAAAATACATCAATTTCGAAAGTGCACGTTAAAAATTAAAGAAAATAATATAATATTTATTCTGTAATATTATAAATATACTACAAAAATAAAATTTTTCGTTTTTTGAGATATATGCATTCAAGCTTACTATTTCAAAAAATAAGAAAAAAAAAAGAATGAAATAAAAAAAAGAGATTTTTTTTAAGGTATATAGTTCTTTAGGAATATTTTACTAATATAAGTAATTCCCTTCTTAGATTTATATCATGCAATGGGATAGTCTAACAAAAAACTATCTTGAAGCATTTTAAATGTATTCATTTAATTTATTCTAATATATTTTTTTCAAAAAAACAAGAAAATGAAAAATTGCAGTTTTTATTCATAATTTTATGAATTCATAACAATTGTAACTTTTTATATTTGTAAGAAATTGCATCTCTAAAAAGCATATATCGCATGCATAGGAATTTTTAATGATTTTGAAGGATTTATACAACATACCTTAAAAATTTTTTTAAAATAATAAATTCATTTTTATTTGTACAACTGTTTTGTTTTCTGAAAAATTATATTCCTAGTTATAATAATTAATCCTAATTTTGCTAAGCTTTTCAATTATTACTTAAGTGGGAGAAAAAAAAAAAAAAAAAATTTTTTTTTTATAAATAATTGAAATATTTCATATATATATATATTTTTATACATTAATAATACTCATTTTGCTGTAGTTTTTTGAAGTTTGCTATATCTTTGATTCTACCTTTCATATTTTCAAACATTTTAAAATATAATTCATTCAATTATTCACTTCTCTTAACACAAAAGAACTATATTTTTTAAAAAAAAAGTTATTTCAATTTTTAATTGATGGCTGGCTAATACAGAATATAAAATGAATAATACTAATATTTATTTCGTAAAAAAAAGTAATATTTTGAAATTCAAGAGCAAAGTTTTGTTTTTTAATAAATAAATATATGGCCTTAAATAAAAGAGATCCATCTTATGAATGATATGAGAAAAAAGATTGAATTAAAAATTTTGTTATATACTTATAGAAAAATATGAAAAATGATAATGGAATAATTTATAATATAGATAATAAACAAAAAATTGACAAAATAATTAACAATGAAAAAAACAGTTCCAAAAAAAATGAGAAAAATAATGAAATAAATAATAATGAAAATAATATTGAAAAATTAATTAATCAACATAATTCACGTGATAATTTGAATAAATTAAAATTGGCATCATTCGATACATCAAAACACATCAATTTTTGTCAAAATAAAAAAATTAATTTAAAAGAAAATTCCAATAATTGTCAAAAAAATAATTGCAAGAAAAATGATATTGAAGCACATGAATACAATGGGCATTTTATAAATAAGGAAAAAAATATTCCTGATAATCATCAAAAAAATAGAGAAAATATATACAAAAAAATGAGTGAAAAAATGGAAGTAACTAATTTTTTTAAAGAAAAAAGTATTGAACAAAATAAAAATTCAGAAGTACATACAAATTTTAATAATATAAATAATATTTTTAATACTTTATTTGAAGAAAATTTAAATTTTAAAAATCATTTAACAGAAAGTTTAAGTTTTTCAAATATTCCAACGAATAAATTAAATCCATGTGAAAATTTTTTAAAAAATCCATCAAATAATGAAAATTTTATAGTACATAATAAAAATGATGAGACGAAAAATAAAATGAATACATTGAATTATAATAATTATAAAAATCAATTTGAAGATGAAAATGAAGTAGAAGCAAGAGATTTGCGTATTAAAAATATGAATACATTTGATACAAATCAAGAGAATTACTATGAAAGAAATGATGATAATATATATCTTAAGAAAAATGATATAGAAAAGAATTGTGTAAATAATGATAATTTTAATAATTATACTCTTTTAAATAATGAAAGCAAAATATACAATAATAACAAAAATTATGTTATGTATAATTCAGATAATATGGAAAATGAAAATATTTTAAATGAAACTGAAGAAATTCCAATAATAAATAAAAAAGTTATTAATTCAAATAATTATATAATTGAAAAAAAGGAAGAAAAAAATAATGAAAATTATTCAAATGAAAAATTTATAATTGATAATTTTAATACACAAAAAAATTATTTTTTAAATAATAAAAAGGATTATAATGATAGCAATAATAATAATAATAAATACATAGAAAATAATAAAAATAATTATAATAATTACATCTTTTATAAAAATAATGTATGCAACAATAAAATAGAAAATAATTTTATTGATAAATATAAGATAAACAATAAAAATGCAAATTATAATGAATCTAATAATATAAAAATAACATATAATAATTGTATGAATCCTAATGAAATTAATAATTTAAACAAAGATAATTTAATTATCAGTAAAATGGATCATTTAAATACTGATAATAATGATAATGATAGAAAAACATATTTTTTAAAAAATGAAATAGTTGACAAAACAGGTTATAATACTCAAGAAAACAACAGTGATGGATTTATTAAAAATAGTTTAATAGATAACATAAATACACTGGATAACTTCAAATTAATGAATTATAATAATAACTCAGAATACAATGATATAAATAATAATCACTTAATTAAATATAGCAATAATGTAAATAATTATAATGATGGCCATATTTATTCCATGTATGATACATTTATGTCTCCTAATTACAACTTCAACAACGATGACAATAATGTTAATAATCTATTTATTAATAATGATTCTATAAATAGTTTCAGCTATGCTCCTAATAATAACGGTTGCTATATGGGAGATAATTATGAAAATAATATTTATATTAATAGTAATTCACCAATGAAGAATGAACAATATATTAATTATAATAAAAATTATGCAAGTAATAATAATATCAATAATAATAATATTTATGCTAACGAAAAATCGATTAATAATTTAGAATATAACAATAATGGCTATGTCACTGTAAATTCTGCTAGTAATTTAAATTATGTAAATGATAAAAATCAAGAAAATTTAAAAGGTAATATATCACATAAGAAAGATAATGAATATATGGAATATAAATTTCCTGGTTTTATAAAGGATAATGCTTCATATGATAAAAAATATTATAATACTTTTTCAAAAAATGATTTGATATGTGAAAATAAAGAATTTGTGGACAATAATTATAGTAATTCAATTAAAAATAATAAAGAACAGAACATGAATTTTAATAATAAAAATTATAATAATTTTAATAGTAATAATAATTATATTGAAAATAACAAAATAAAATTAAAAAAAACAGAAAATGATTCATATAATTTAAATGATGAAAAAGAAAAAATAGACATATTTTGTGATATGTTATTTAACAAAGAAAAAAGAGCAATAAATAATAGAGAAATGAATTACAGTAAAAATAGAGAAGCTGAATTAAGTAATGAAGATGTAAATAATTCATTTAAGAATTTTACTAATGATAATCAAACCTTAAGGCATATTTCTTATAATGAGAAAAACAATTCTGAATATGCAGAATTAATACATCCAAAAATAAACGATAATTATTGTTTAAATAAATTAAGAAGTAATTTTTTAGAAAATAATTTTAATAATTTTGATAGCCAATATATTAATTATAAAAAGCAGAGCAATGCTTCAGTTAATGAAATAAATAATAATACACAACCAAGTTTAAAAAAAAAAGCACATTTTACTAATGAGTTTCCAAAAAATAAACAAAATGAAGAAAATGAATTATATGGAAATAAAGGATTTCTTTATGAAGGTATACAAAACTTTAATAATTCCGAAAGTTTATATACTATAAAAAATAAAGATATTAATAATTCTTTTGAGCTTAGTTTATTTGATAATAACAATGAGTTAAATAATAAATACGAGGGATTATTTGAAAAGAAAATGATATATAATTTGTATTTGCAATCATTATTAACAAATATAAATAATTCATATAAAAACGAAAATTCATCTCCTATAAGTGATGAAAACATAAAGAATGGGGTAAATGATCAATTGATATTATTCAATTTAAATAATATGCAGAATAAAATTTTAAATAAATTTCCAAAAATAAAAAATTATTTTTCATATTTAGATTATTATATAGAATCATTGCGATTATTATACAATAAACTATTAAGTAATAGAAATTTAATATTAAAATTAGCTAAAGAAATTTTCTCAAAAAATATAAATGAAAAAAAAATTTATAGCTCTATTGATGAAAGGCACTCTTATTTTAGAGAATTATTATCAATGCTATTGCCTCAACCACCTATATTTCCATCTTTTGAAATTTGGATATATATGGATAAAAAAAATGCTTCACAAATTCATAAACTTCACTTAACATTATATATTATTTATCAAAAAATAATTTATAATTTTTCTAATATATTACTTCAAATAAATAGTGACATAAACTATTCGAATAAAAATAAAACCAGTAAAAATAATGTAGCTGATTCTTTAAATTATTACGTTGATGACAAGCATGAAAAACACCCTAATGAATTTAAAAGTTCTTTGAACAGCGAATATATTTCAAAAGACATCGTGGAAATAGAGGAAGATATAACTCACAAAAATTCTCCTATTAATGAATTAAAGTCAAATGATAGTAAAATATTAGTACCTTCAGCTACTAATAAAATAATGAAATACAGTGATGCCGATCTGAATTTTAAAAATAAAAAAATAGAAAAGAAATACTTATTGGAAATTAATAAAAAATTAGAAAATATAATGAATTCAATTAATAATATATCTAATATGATAAATAAAAAAAAGGAATCCATATTAGATAATAAAAGGGATTTAAATTCTGTCCGTGAAATAATTAGTGATAAAAAAAGACGTTCTGTTGAAACCATAGATGATAACATTGAATTGTCTAATAATAATTTATATGAACGAGAGAATGATCATGACCATTTTTTACCTGAGTTAAGAAAAGAAAGCTGTTTAGAAAATGTACGCAATATTAATGAAAAAAAGAAAAATTATACATTTAATAATCAAATTGTTGCATATGATGATTTGAAAAATGATGAATTATTCGAAAACTTATCTAATATAAAATTAGATAAAAATAACTCAGTTTATGATGAAAATACATTAAATTTATTAGATAAAATTAAATATGAGTTAAGTGATGTATACAATGAGATATTTAATTTAAATAAATATAACGATTTTGTATCAATCAATGATCAATCAAATGATTTTTCAGGATTACGCAATTCCATGAGTTATAGTACTATATCAAATACAAAATCCAAACTTAAAAATTCTTATTTAAATGGTTTATTAGATAATGAAGATTTCAATTATAACGAGTTAAATAATCCATTTAATAATTATTTTAATTTTTCAAATAACCAATCTCTGAATAAAAAGGATTTTAATAACCGAAATAAATTGATAAACAATATTGAAAATATCAATTTATGCTCAAACGAGAGTATAAATGATATAATATATGACTTAAATTGTACAGACGATATTTTTAAAAGACTTATAATACTTTCCAAAAATTATTATAATAACTTATCAGAATATGATAATTATTTAATTAATGCTTATAAAGAAAATGAAAAAAAATATAAAGGTTTTAATGAAATTAAAAATTCTAATAATATAGATGACGAATTATTTTACAACAAATTATTGCCTAGTAATGAAAAAAATAACATATCTGTTAATAATAATAATATTAATATTTCTAATAAAGATAATTACAAAAATATTAATATAAGCATGAATAATTCTCTTATTTGTGATACAAATGGAGATGTTAGTATCTACAGTAAAGAAAAGGAAAATGATACTTTAAATAAATTAAATAAGAACTCTTTTATTTTCACTAATAATGATGAAAATAATTCTATCAATAATAATGATTTAAAAAAAAAAGAAGATTTTATAAATATGAATTTACATAGTTTTAAAAATTCTTTTGAAAATTTAACTTTAGATAATCAAAATGATTTTAACGAGAAAAATAATTCATTAATATTATCAGAAAAAGATGAAAGTGATATTATTATAAATAAAAAGAAACAATTATTTTTATCTGATGATGTATCAAAAAATAAAAGAATAGAAGCTGTAAACGAAGGCTTTTCTGGTTATAGCAAAAATAATGAGATTATAAATTACAGTAATGATAATAATATGAATAATAATCATAATGATAATAATGGTAATGATAATGATATTAATAATAAGAGGAACAATAATAATAATAAGGATGATAATGATATTGATAAAAAAAATAGTAATGATAAGGATAATAATAATAGTATAAAATATAATAACAGCAATGATTTTAATAATAATATTAGGCTTATTGGAAAAAAGTTTAATGAGGATAATAAAAATAGCAATAATTTAATTGATAATAATACTAATAATAATAATTATAATAGTAATAATGATAATGACGATAAAGTAAATAATTTTTTAGAAAATGTAAAAAATGAAATGTTAAAATCAGAAGTTAAATATGCCACAGATAACTTCTCAAATAATGAAAAGTTAAATTATGATTATTTCTTTTTAAATTCTAATAATTCTGATAATCTTTTAATGGAGAAAGAAAATAATAGTAGTGAAGCTCAAGTTCATGAGTTAAGCAATTTTTTCAGTAAGAATATGAATTTTTATGATAACAGAAATTCTATGACAAATAATATTCCTATTTCTGAAAATATATTTGAACCCCCTAAAATAAATCATGACACAAGTGAGACAAAATTAAAAGAAGAGAATAAGTACTATGAGAAATTAAAAATAAAAAAGAATAATTCATATATCAGCAATCCAAATGAAAAAATTGATGAGCAATTGTCATATTTACAGAGTAATTTTGTACTAAATAAAAGGGAAGCAACTAAAAATCCCTTATCTATTATAAAAGGTCAAGAAAATTGCTATCATAATCAAGATAATATTTCATCAAATTTTTTAAATGCAGAGAACTTATTAAATAGTGATTCTCTAAAATATGATATAAATTCACATGATAAATATGATATAATTATAAATAATAACTTAGAAAATAATAGTATAAATAGAAAATATTTAAATAATCATTTGAATAATGGAATATTAAGAAATGATAATATTAGGGATAATTTATTAATGGATAATAATAGTAATTTAATAGTAGATGCTAATATAAACAATAGTGATAATAATTTATTGAATCAAAATATTTTGAGCAATGGCATTGTAAATAACAACACAATTAATGAAAAAATCATAAATCTTGATATTGCGAATTATAATAAAATTGATGATAATATTATAAATAACCATTTAATAAATGATAACATAAATTATTACAATACTTCATCTCATTTATTAAATTATAGAAATTTAAAAAATGATTTAGAAAACAATATTTTTAGCAGTCAAATAATAGATAATAAATTAATAGATAATAAAGTCCCAGATAATAATCTAATAAGTAATGAATTTAGGGATAATGATAACTTAAATATTTTATGTGATGATAATTTAAATCCTTGTATTAATTTTCATAAAGGTGATATTGAAGATTTTAAAAATAGTTCATTAGAAAGTAGGACACTCGTAAATGTTGATAATAATTATTATAAAGGAAAAGTGGAAACAAATGATATGAAAGATTTTTCAGAAAATGGAATGAAAAATAAAAGAAAATATAATTTTTCAAATGATCAAAATTTAATAGAAGACGATGCTATTTCAAAAAGTATTACAAAAAGTCCCCAAAATTCAAAATATACTACTGAAAATTTGTCCTCTACAGAAATATGGAAATATGATAATGATCATCCAAAACAATCAAATGAAATAAATTATGATGAAAATACAAAAAAAAGTTTAAATAACGTAGCAGAGATAAAAGATATAGAAAATAAAGATAAGATTAATAATGTGAATAAAACAAAATTAAAAAAAATGTTGGAAATAACTGATAAGTTAATTGGAAAAAAATATAGGGGTATATCTTATGATCCTACGAGAAATGGATGGTCAACATTTGTCTATAAAGGAGGAGTAAGACATAAAAAATTTTTTTCTTCATTTAAATACGGAAATTTATTAGCAAAAAAAAAGTCAATAGAATGGAGATTAAAAAATTTGAACCCTAATTCACATGCATATGCTTTTTCCTTGCAAGCTAAAGAAGAATTTAATGCAATTTTAAATAACGATTATGAAGAAATGAACACTTCAAGTGATAAAAAAAATCAAGATAATTCGGATAATATGAATAGAGATATTTTATATATAAACGCCTTTTTAAATTTATTTAATGATGAAAAAGAAAAGAAATATTCATCAGATGAGAGTGATAAAATGAAAAAATCAAGAAATAATGAAGTAAAAAACAATTCTAAAAAAAAAATTAAAAAGAACAATATTGAAAGTAACTGTGATTCATCAAATAAAAAAAATTTGAATACATCAGTAAATTATGATACTAATATTAGTTGTTCTAATGAATATACAGCTGATTTAAATGATAAAAATACAAAAGATATTGATCAAAATGAATTTATAAATAAAAAAAAAAATAATCAGAATAAAAATAAGAAAAATAAAAAAACAGAAGGTGGCAACAATTCTGAATATAAAAAAAATAAGAAAGAAAGATATATGAACCTAAAAAAAAAAAAATTTATTAATAAATTACACCTTAAGAATAATTTTAAAAATTTTAGTGATATTAATAAACTTGAAAGTGACGGTATATTATTTGAAAAAATAAATGAAAATAATGATATTGGAAAAGAAAATGACTCTTGTAATTTAAAAAAAAATGATCGAGATAATGATTCTTTTTTAAATGAAAAAAATTTTTCAGTTTTTTTGAATGAAAAAAACTTAAATTCGAAAATTCCATATAATACTGAGAATAATATCAAAAAAATAGCTAATAAAGAAAGTTATAAAAAGGTTAACATGAAAATAAATAAAAAAAAAAAAAAAAAAGAAAAAAATAATAAAATTAATGGATCATATAATGATTCCCTATCGAATAAATATTTTGATAAAACAAAGTTTTATGAAAAAGGTGATGAACAAATTAATTCTGATAATGAAAACAAATTTAATAGCATGTGTTTGAGTAACTCATCAGATGATATATCCATAAATAATTCTGAAGCAATAATGAATGAAAAAAATAATTCTTTTATAAAATATATGAATAAAAAAAAAAGAAAAAGAAATTTAAGAGATAAAAACGAATCAATTAGTGAAATAGACATATTAGATAAAAATGATTCGGCAGATGAAAATAATTTAATGAAAGAAAATGAATTATTTGATAAGATATATTCATTATGCGAAAATGATTATATAGATTACGATAATATTTTAGAAAAAATTGAAGAATTTAGTGATGACGATTCTACAAACAAAAATTATATATCTTATAATTCTGAGGATATAAATGAAGATAACATATTTGATGATAAGTATTTAATGGAAAATTTTCATTTAGTAGACAAAAATAAATTAGGAAATAAAATGGAAGTTCAAGATGATAATAAATTGAAAAATAAGAGTAATATGGTTAATGAAGACAATTATTTAATGAATGATAATGGTACGTTGACTGAAGTTGATACTGCTGATGAAGAAGAAATTATAAATAAATTTTATTCATTAGGAAAGAATGATTCAATAAAAGAAAATTCTTGGACAAAAGAAATGAATATTATGAATAGTATGAATTCAATAGAAGATAATGAAATTATAAATGAAGAAAAAGAATCAAATGAAAATAAAATAAAAGATATAAAGAAAAATGAAATAAATGAAAATACACAAAAAAAAATGAATATTCCAAACGAAAAAGAAATTGATGATACTAATGAAAATAATAATGAAAATAAAATTGACTCTTATTTTTCAGTTTATCATGATAGAAACAGCAATATTTTGAGTCAAAACAGTTTTAAACATATAGATGAACTTAGTGAAGAGAAAAGAAAGCTTTATGTGGGTAATAAAAATGTGAATGATCAAAACTATTATATTTATAAGGATAAATTATTAAAATATATGAGTGAATGCACGTGTACAAATGAAGAAGAAAAAAATGTTTTTATGAAGTTTTTGAATTTGAAAACAGGATGGATTTTACTAGAATTAAGTGATTTAGAGGAAACTTATCATGATTATTTTAGAAGTAAGATAGAATCATTTTATAAAGCATATTTGCTAAAAGTGAAAATTAATAATAGACAGAATGAAAATATTAAGGAACTTCAAATAATTTTTGAAAAAAAATTAAATACTCCATGGAAACATATGATATTTCCATTATATTTTTTGTACATTTTTAATTATAAAATTTTTTCTATCTTAAAACGTACAAACAAAAAAGTAAGTATTACGAATGATGTTAATGATAAACAACTTAAAAGTAACATTAGGGGAATAAATTACATAAAATATAAAAAGGCTTGGTGTTTCACATATATTGATATAGATGAAAAAAAGAAAAAAAAATGTTTTTCAATTCTTGAGTATGGATTTATGGAATCCAAAGCCTTAGCAATATTATTTCGAAAGAGTTTTGTTTCTCATTTAACTAAAGTGCAAAATTTTTTAAAAAATGTTATATTTAGAAATAAATTGACAACTATAAATAAGTTGAGTAATTATAAGACAATATATGATTATATAGATTATTATAAGAAATATGAAGAATTTTTAGTTTGTTATGGCAAAATTATTTATTTTAATGAAATGAAATATATATATTTATCCTCTGGAAACAAGCAAAATGCACTAAATTACCTACCGTTTGAAGTACACGATAAATTATCTAATGAAATAGAGCCAATAAACTTAATAACAGCTACAAGAAATTATTTTTCCAAAAAATCAAAATTATTAAAATTTCCTAAAGGTGTTGTATATTTATCCGGTTACTTTTTATGGGTAGCATTATTTTTAAATAAAAATAATAAAGAAATAATTTTTTCTTTCTCAGTTCGTAAATATTCTTTTGAAAATGCTAAAGCTAGATGTATTGAATGCTACTATTGCTTATTACATAAGTATAAATTTCATCCAATAAATATATCTGGGGTAATAGATTTAGTACTAGAAAGTGACATAGAATGTAAAAGCTATAATCTTTTAGATTATTCTTCTGAAGAATTAATATCATTAGAATATTTATTTCATTATTTTTCTCCATCAAATTATATAATTAAAGACGATACAGTTTATAAAAAGTTTTCCTCTATTGAAAAAGATCTTCATAAAGAATATGATCAAATGTTTCCAAACGAATATGTCCATTTGGATAATTATCAAAGTTATGAAACAAGGGATAATTATTTATGTAATGAAATTTATATGAACAATGAATGTAATTTCTTTTCGAATAGCTGTAACAATACATCTATTAGAGATGATAGTATATATGTTGATGATGACTCTAAGATGGAGCAAAATACCTTTAAAGAAAATATTGATTCAAAGATTTATTTGGATAAAAATTATACCCCAAATATCAATAAAGAAGGCAATGATCAGAATATTTATGAAGAAAAACTTAGTAATAAAAATTCATGTAATAGTTCTTTTGAAAGTATATTTAATATCAATAATGATAGTATAAATCATAATGCTTCAACGCATAAATATGAAATTATTGATGAAAATGAAATTAAAAATGAAACGGAAAAAAATATCGACAATTATATTTTAAGAAATTATTCCAATACTTCTAATGATTTGAGAACAATTCACAACAAAAAATGTGATAAGAAAAACATTCCTTTATATTTTACTGATGATGAAAAAAAAAAAACCATATATAGAAGTAATTCACATAATGAAGAAAACAATTATGATTTCGTTTCAACTATGCAAAATGAGAAAACAAAAAAGGAAGAAAATAAATTTAGCAGTACAAGAAATTTTATTAATAAAGAAAATTTAAGCAAAATAAAAACACGTGAAAACTGCAATGATGCAAATAATAAAGATAAAAGTGTCATCCATTTTAATGAAAATTCGAACGAAGAGAAAAAAAATAGTTTAATAAATCAAAATAATGAAAAATTTAATGATTGTATTAATGACTACATGTTCCAAAAACATTTTAACATGTTAGTTGAAAACATAAATGATAATAATACAAATAAGAATAATAAAAATACTTTCAATGATACTAATATCTATATTAATCATGCTGATAAAATAAATAATAATTATAGATATTCCTCTGAAGAAAAGAATATCTCCTTCAAGAAAAAAAAATATAATGAACTAGAAAAAGAAAATAACCAGGAGTATGGAAACACTTTTCATTTAAATGACCATAAAGCGAATGATTTCAATAATTCAATAGATGAAGACAATCTAGAAAAAAAAAATGACTCAGAACATTTTTTTAATGAGAATAATTTTCAGCAAGAATACAAAAGTAATGACAAATCATTCTTAAACTCAGATTATTATAAGAAAATTTTGAATAAAAGTATATATCATTTTTTTGATAATAATTTACAAGATGATTATTTAAAAAAAAAGTATAATGAATTATTTAATGAAAGTGAAGTTAAAATAAATTTATTTAAAAAAATAGATAAAAAAGAGGAACATCTGGGAATTTTTATGTTATTAAATTGCCAGTGGTTATCTGATTCTTTTGTTAATAATATTCATCAAATAGAAACGAAATATGCTAACATTTACTCTTTTGAAAATTATCGTAATACACGTGAGGAAATTCTAAAATGGAAATGTAAAAAAAACTTTATTAAAGAATGCTCAGAAATAGCTAAAAAATTTCCGAGAAAAGTTGGAGTCCATTATGATTCTTATGCGCATGCTTGGGTGGTTAACTGTTCCTTTAATGGAAAAAGACATGATAAAAAATTTTTAGTTAAGACGTTTGGTTTTCTACAAGCAAGAAAATTAGCCATTGAACACAGAGAAAAATGGATGCAATTAAAAAAATTTCACAGTATGCAAAATTTAAAAAAAAAAATAAATAAAAAATAAAAAAATAAATAAATAAAAAATAATAAATAAATAATTTGATTTTAATCATAACAATTAAAAAAAAAAAAAATAATAAAAATTCTTTTAATATAGTTCTACATATACAAAATAATTTATTCACTACTATTTTTTTTAAGTTCTCTCTCTTTTTTTTAATTATTAATGTTTATATTACTTATAATTATCATATAGTTTGTAATATAATTTTATGTAAAAGCATGCATTATTATGTTTTTATAATTCATATATATATATATATGTGTATTATTTAAATTTGTATAATAAAGTGCGTATACTTAAATGTATGCTTTTAACTTATTCATTAGCATGCTTCATTAACATGACATATAATTTTTTTCTTACTATTTTCTCATATTTTTTATAATATATATAACCCTTTAGAAGTATGTATATATTTTCTTTATAAATATATAGCCGTTTTAGCTATTGAAGATATATGGCCATTTGTGTTCAATTATTTTTCTTTTTTATATTTCTTCTTTTAAACATTTTTTTTTGTATTACATTTTTTATCATGTTTTTGACAGTTGTAATATGATTTTTATTTTTTTGTTTACAAAAATGTCTTTAAAAAGTGTAGTTTGAAAATACAGAACAAACAACGCTAAAAGAGTAATTCTATTAATCATATTAGATAACAAAAAATATTTATAAAAGTATGAATTGTAAAATTTTTTTTTATAATTGTTTAATATCTATTATAAAAATATATAAGCATCTATATTAATAAGTTTTTTTTTTTTTTAACTATTAATAATGATTAAAAAGGTTTTTTATCCGTTAATTCTATAAAAAGTTATATTAGTTAATATATATATTATTTTGAATGTATAACTTTAAAAATATAAATAGTATTGATGCTGTATTTTTTTTTCAAATGCTAATAATAACAATAAAGAAAAGAAGGTTTTGTAAAAATACTAAAAATATATATATAGAGCAAACAATAAAAAAAATAAACTGGGCCATTAATAAAAATTATTTTTAATAATAATTCAATGAAATTAATGTTATATATGAATACCTTTGTGCATAAGCACTTGCATATATATACGTGTATTTATATTTCAATTAAATAATTCTAATTTAATTATTGTAATTAGACTATATTTATAATATAAAAAAAAATTATTTTTTTTTTTTAAAGTTGAGGTCCTCCAGAGATAATATCTGGGCCTGCTTTGTCTGAGAATAGTTTAAAATTATTTATAAATTCATTAGCTAAATTACGAAGATTTTTTAAATAATCCTCTTTATCTTTCCATCCAATTAATGGATCCAAAACTTCATCAGGTATGCCATCTAAATGAACAGGTACATTAAAATTAAAAATAGGAGTTTTTTTGTATTCAATGTCGTTTAACTTATTTCCATGTATATAATCTACTAGCAAGCGAGTGTATTTTAGTGGTATTCTCACACCGTTTTGAGATCCATATGGGCCATAAATCCAACCAGTATTTAATAACCATACATTTGCTTTATGTTTTTGATATTTTTCTGCCAACATTTTTGCATAAACCATTGGATGAAGAGCTAAGAACGGAGCTGCATAACAAGAAGAAAAAGTAGCTGTTGGTTTCAATACATCATCTTCTGTCCCTGCCATTTTACTAGTATATCCACTAACGAAATGATACATCATTTGATAGAGATCTAATTTGGACAAAGGAGGGATAACACCAAAGGCATCACAAGTTAGTAGAATAATATTTTTGGGATGACTATTTATATATGCAGGTATTTTGGCATTGTCTATATAAGAGAGGGGATATGCACATCTTGTATTTTCCGTAATAGAACAATTATTATAATCTACTTCTCTGGTAATTGGATCCATAACTACATTTTCCAGTATTGCACCAAATTTGATTGCTTTAAAAATTTCTGGTTCTTGTTTTTTTGATAATCCTTTACATTTAGCATAGCATCCTCCTTCTATATTAAAAATACCTTCATCTGTCCAAACATGTTCATCATCTCCAATAAGATATCTATTTGCATCCGCTGATAAAGTTGTTTTTCCTGTACCAGATAGACCAAAGAATAAAGTAACATCATTATTTATTCCTACATTACATGAGGAATGTAATGGTAGTTTTCCTTCCTTTGGCATTTTATACATAAACAAAGTTAAAATTCCTTTTTTCATTTCTCCTGCATATTGAGTACCTAATATAACCATATTCATTGACCCGAAATTCAAAATTACTGAAGTTTTACTTGACATACCTTCTGTTAATCGATTTGATGGAAAATCTCCAGCATTATAAATAATAAAATCAGGAACAAAATTTTGAATTTCTTCAATTTTCTTAGGTGGTATTAGCATATTTAACATAAATAACGCATGATATGCTCTTGATGTTATAACTCTTACTTTAATTCTACATGTTTCATCCCAACCTGCATAAGCATCTATTACATATAAATTAGGTTGTAAATTTAGATAGTCTATTGCTCTACTTTTATTTATTTCATAAGATTTTTCCTTAATTGGAATATTTACATTTCCCCACCATATATCATTTTCTGAACTTTTCTCTTTAACAATTCTTTTATCAGAAGGAGATCTTCCCGTTTTTTCTCCTGATATACAACATAATGCTCCAGTACTTGTTATGTATGAATTGGATTCATACTTTAGTGCCATTTCATATAAAAATGCAGGTGTAGAATTATGATGTATGCTATTAACATGTAAACCTAATTCATGAACTTCTTCAGTAAACTTTGATTCTTGCTCCTGACTTAACGTTAATATATCCTTAGAACTCATTATTGGTCCCACCGGTTTTTTATATACTAAATTCCTTCTTACTTCTTCAATTACTATTTTCTTTATGTCTTCCATTCTCTCAGTTATATCACATTTTGATGATTTGCTAGTCATTTTTACTAAGATACTATGATGCTATTTCTAATTAATAATTTAATTATATTTTAAAAAGGAAAAAAAATAATAAAAAATAAGATAATAATATACAAAAAAAAAATTATGTTCTTTATTTATGTATATCTTTCAGCATTTTCATTTTAATTAAAATAAAAAAAATTAATTTTCATAATATAAATGAGAAAAAAAAGAGAAAAAAAAAAGAGAAAAAAGAAAAGGGAAAATAAGAGAGAAAAAAAAAAAATAATAAAAAAAAAATTAAGAATTAAAAATTAAAGGCATGTACTAAAAATATCCATATAATAAACAAAAAAATACAAATATTTTTTTTTGTAACATATATAATAAAAAAAGAAATTAAAAAGACTAATACTGTATAAAATTATATGCACCAAACATGTAACAATATAAAATTTTAATGAATTAAATTAACAAATACATAAAATGAATTCTTAATACATTTTTATAATGAATGTTCATAAAAATAGAAAATAATCCTTCCTAAAATATAAAATAGTTAATGCTAATATATCTGATAAATTTTATTTTTTTTTCTAAGATGAGGATTTTTCTTTTTATTTTATGAAGACTTAAGAAAAAATAATTAATAATCTTTTAATTTTATCTTTGTTTTTCTTTTAAAAATAATAAATTATAAAACAATGAATATTAAATTAAAAATTCCTATTATAAATAGATTTAATTTTTAATTTAACTTCTCCATATCCTATTAAGGAATTCAAAATTTATTCTATTTCTACTATAAATATTTTTTTTTAAATTTCAATTTGTATATATTTGTATTTCAAAAAAAATTTAAGCCTTTTTTTTTTTTTTTTTTTTAATAAAAAAAGTAAAAAAAAATAAATTTTTTTAAAAATAAATTTAATATTTACTTTTTTAAAATAAAATTAATTTAAATATCAAAATTAATTAAAAATTTTTTTTTTTTTATAAAAAATACAGTATTTTGGCATCAAAAATCAACTTTTTTTTTTTATATTAAAAATAAAAATTTGATAATATTAAACAAATATAGAAAATATAATAAAAAGGTATATGAGCCTTATCAGAATTTTCATTTAGCAAATGTTTGAAAAGTGAAAATTCATTAATATTTTTAAAATTTAATCTTTTAAATATATAGAGATTGTTATTTAAATAAAAAAAAATAAAACAATGTATATAAGAGAACAAGATGAAGACATTTCAACAGAACCTGTAGTTTACATATGTGGAGGTATTTTTTATAAAAAATTATTTCTTTTTTTTTAAGATTTTTTTTGTTTATTAATTTTTCTAAGTAGAAACTTTTCTTCAATATAAATTTTTTTTGTTACAAATTTATTATTAGAATGTGGAATTGATACAATAATACCACCAAATGCCTCACTCAGATGTAAAAACTGTGGTTCAAAGATATTCTTTAAAAAACGAAGTAGAAGAGGTAATTAACTTGTAGAATTCTTATTAAAAGTTTTATATTTTCATTATTTTTTTTTATTTTCTTTAAAATTTTTTTATAGTAATGCAATATGAAGCTCGTTAATTTAATAATGATGTTTACTAAAATTTGTTATTTTGCCTGTAGTTTTTTTTTTCCCTTTAATTTTTAGTATGTAGTTTAACCTTAATTTTATAATTTTCTTTTAAAAATATTTTTTTAAATTATTAAAACTATAAATTTTTTATTAATATATATGTTCACAATTAAAATTTTTTTTATGTTATTATCTACAAAAGTCCACACAAAAAAAAAAAAAAAAAAAACTTTAACATATATTTATAATCATGAATAATTTATTTATGTCAAAGAAAAAAAAAAATTACATATAATCTGTAAATAAGAATTGGAGTAGATTTAATGATATAATAATCATTTGTAATAAATATATAAATGTACATTCTTTAAATTTCAAGTAAAATGAAAAATTTAAATCATCGAGAAAAAAATAATGAGAAAAAAAAGATACATATAAAAATATATAGTAAAAAATTCTTTATCTTCATAAATATTCTTTTTTTTATTTTATTTTATTTTTTAATCCTTATTTATTTATACAACTAATCTTTTTCTAATATGAGCTTGAACTCTTACAAGTGAAGGAATATTTTCATGAACTTTTTGTTTATATTTATGTTTAAGAATAGCAGCTTCAATAACACATACACATTTTTCCCATTCTATTAATTTTTCCCTTTGGATTTTGGTCAATAATTTTGCTGCATCTTGTTTCAAAAATACCATTGTTTTTCCAATTTTAAGCATGTCCTTAGAAATTCCTGACATATCCAATAATTTCATGCATCTCGTTTTATGGTCAAGAGTTTCATCTTCAGCAGTAGCAATATCTACAAATTTAAATTGATATAAAAACTCCTCGAATGATCTTCTATATGAATATCCTAATTGACGTAGAACAAGTGCTTCTAATATTGATAATGCATGAAGTTGAATCAAAATTTTTGGTTCACACCACTCCAAAGGTTTTTTGTTTTCATTTGGTTTAATACAACGAATGAAATGTGGTTCAGTACTATTTATTAATGCCATCAACGATGTTAATTGATTTAAAAATTGAGAACCTATTAAAGATCCCTTAGCCATTTTTCCTCTTTCTATAATTTGTCCCTCAAACAATTGTTGTACTATTTCATTATCAGAATTCTTAATTAACTCTACAAGCTCTGCTCTTAAAACATCTTTATTTTTAAATAAAAAGTTATCTGCACAGTACTGAATTGGCCCTATAGTATGCTGTATAATAAAATTTTTATTTGGTGCAACTTTAGCAGGAGAAAATTTGTCATTTCCCTTTAAATTTGTAGTACAGGCACTTACAAATTTTTCATCTGTTCCTCCAGGTGCAAGGCATTGATCTTCTAGATATGAAAGCACGGATTTTCCCTTATCACAAAGTACATCAATCACGGGTTTGTTACTTGTGTACTTTAACTCAGCGGTTGATATTCCTTCTTCCCTGTATAATTTTGATTCTTTTTCAAAAACAATATCAATAAAATTTTTTTGGAGCATTTCGTTTGTTATGTTAATAAATAACTGTTCAAGTGAGTTGTTCTTAAATACCTCATAACCAAATATATCTAACATACCCATAAATACTTTGAATCCGTTTTCTGGCTCAATTCTACTATTTAGATGCTTAATTATCCATAAAAATAATTTTTCATACATAGCTTTGCATAGAGATGATTTCAACACTTCTGCATCTTTTTTATTCCATCTACCTTCAATTTTATTTCCACCAGCAACAGTTACTTTAATTAATAGTTCTTTCTTCACTGATTCTGCATCTAGGAACATTAATTCACATGCTTTTTTAAATGTTTGCATATCTGAATCATTAATAGCTGCAGCATCAGTTAATCCAACTTCTGCTTTTTCTATTAATTTAACATTTCCCAAGGTTAAAATACCGGCTACAATAGAAAAAATTACTTCTATTTGATCATCACTTAAATCCATATTTTTTAATGATTCAAGTACTTCTTCAAAATCTTTTTTGTCATTCACACCATCTACATCTGTTGAATTAGGATTTAAAATTGCATAATCTTTAATACCTTTCAAACCAAACTTAGATCTCATGTTATTGTTTGCACCCTTTAGAAATTGATAAAATATATGGTATGACCTTTCATTATCATCTTGAGTTATAATTCTTGATTTTTCTAATAAAAATGCGACAACTGAACCATTCTTAATTCCTCCTTCATGGGATATAACCAATTGCATGAAACGACCAAAACGTGATGAGTTATTATTTCTTATAGTTTTGGCATTACCGAATGCCTCAAGAACAGGATTAGCTGCCATAATTGCTGTTTGTATACGTAAGTCCATGCTTCCACTTTTGGATGATGCAAAATATCTCATAATTTGTTTTGTCGCTTCTGTTTTTCCTGCACCAGATTCACCAGAAACAATAATAGTTTGACTCTTGTTTACACCATGAAGATTTGAAAGAGCTTCTCTAGCACTTGAAAAAATATGTGGAGGTAATCTAGAATGATCAACTGCATCACGATACTTACGAATCCATTCATTAGTTGTGTTTCCTAAATCTTTATATGGATTTATTGCAACAATAAGAGGAAGAGCTGTGGTATATATTTGGTTTTTTAAATATCTTTGTTTTAAGAAATCAAGTACACATGGGATGTTTGTGTGATTTAATAAACCTATATCACCAAATGACATGGGATCTACTTGTGAATTACAATTCCATGCATGAGTTGCTGAAATTTCATATGGCTAAGAATAAAAGAGAAAAAAAGAAACAATAATAACATTAGTATTCATAATTTAATTTTAATATTTTAATTATTTTTAGTTATTTAAATTTATTTTTTTTTTTTTTTATAATTATTAACAGTTCCTATTCCTGGTGGATCGATTTGAACAACAGTTAATTTTTCTTTTGTAGACCCTTGTTGAACAACACATTTAACAAACATAATATTGGGATCCTTTTGAATTGATGGAGAAATATCAGTCCATACTTGATATCCCTACAGAAAAAAAAAAAGATTATTATTTAGAGTAACAAAATTTTTAAATGTGTTAATATTAAAAACATAAATAACATGAGATAGTTTAATAATTGTTAATTATAACCTTAAAAACAGTTCCACTTTTATCAAAAGCCTCAATATTGGAAACTCTTCTAACAATTTTACCAGCAGTTTTCACTTCTTCATTTGTAACGGCCATTTTTTTTTAGAAAAATTGAAGAAAAAACAAAAAATATATAGCAAAAATTGAAAAAATGCAAAAAGTACGGATTCAAGTACTAAAAAAAAGGAAAAAATAAAAAGAGAATTTAAAAGTATATGATATAAAAAAAACAAAAAAAAAACACAAGAACAAAAATTACAAAAAAAATATATTTTTATTACAACAATTTAAAACAACATTTTTAACATAAAAATAAGAAGCTAGGATTTTATGTTAAAATATAAAAAAAAAAGAGGATTAAAATATAAAATTAAAAAAAAAAAAAGTAAACTGAACAATAAATAAATTATTAATATATTATTTATATGAACATGTAATTTTAAAAAAAATTTTTTTTTTTTTAGTAAACTCTAAAGCTTTTTTTTTTTTTATATTCTATGCATCGTATATTTTTATGTATAACTAAAGAGTGTGCAAATAAAAAAAAAAAAATTAAGCTATATTTTTAAAATATATAAATATTATAATAGAAAATGTAGAAAAAAAAAATATATATATATAAATATTATATATTTTATATGAAAAAAGTTTTTTTAAAATAAAAAATTAATTTTTATGGTTCATTTTAAATTTTGTAGAGAATGTTGCGTAGAAAAAGTTTATTATACAGTTTTGTTCTCAAGTTATAGCTCGCTTATTTTTTGAAAAAGTTAATATATTGAATATATATATTTTTATATTTTTAATTATGGATTTTTCGTCACTATTTCTAACTAGGTTTTTAATATTCATAGATATTAAAAGAAAAAAAAAAATCGCTCTATTTGTTTATACTTAACAGGTAGTAATGCTGTTTTTTATAAACAATAATTTTTTAAATCATATAAATGTATATATATTTCATATGATAAAATATTTTCGTAAAGAATTTTATAAATTTTTGACTTTAATATATAAATTTTTATATACTTTTAAATTTACAGTATTTAACATGGAATAATTTAAAAATATGAATTTTATCTGTGATTATGGTCTGAATTTACATGTAATTTTTTTAATAACTTCCTTATATATTTATGAAATATATAAAAAATCCCTATTAATTTTATTAATAATTAATTATAAGAAAAAAACTTATGTATTAAGGTTTAGTTATTTTATATATAAATAAATACTTGAAACAAAAATTTTTTTTTAATACTTCAAAAAGAAATATAGCAAGTGATCTTATAATACTCAATTTTTAAGAATAAGAATATTATTCATACATATTTTCTATTTTTTATTTTTCTTAGTCTTAAACAAATGTGCATATATAAATTTTTTATTTTCTTTGTCTACCGAAAAAAAATTCTCTATTATCTTATGATTTCATCGTTGAATGTATAATAAAAGTTATTTTTAAAGAAAAATAGAAAAAAAATTACAACTTCGTAAAATATCATTTACTTTTGTTCTTTAAATTTTAATGTCTTATAAAAAATTTACAATAAAAATTAAAAAAAATTTAGGACAGTACACATGAACTTATTTGACTTGTTCACATAATTTTTTTTTTTTCCTTATAATGCATGCTTAAAAATTTATACACACCATCTGAGAAGATTTTTCTCCGAATATTTGCCTTATTTATTAATGTGTACACTCTTTGTCAATTTTACAAATAGTATATATTTTTTATACATTACTTTTTTGATACTTCAAGTTTAAAGGAATTTTTTAATATTTATGAAAAATTAAATTATAGTTATTTTTTACCATAGATTCTATAACTAGCTTTATTTTTTTGCATGCTCATATTATTTATAAAAATATTCAATGTGCTTTTGTTTACACCTATTACAATTTAACATGCTTATTTAAATTGATTATTTAAAAAAAAAAAAAAGTAATGAACATTATCATATAATTTATCCTTTTGGAGGCTAATAATGTTGAATAAAATGATATAATTTTTACTTTAATAATAAAATCTTGAAATATAATATTTCAACATGTGTATTTCTTGGAAACTCTTAAAATTAAAAAAATTATTAGATAATTTTCATCTTAAATTTCGAAATATTTTTTAATATGAGAGAATTTTTTTTCCATTTATGATTTTTTTTTAATAAAATTTAAATTGCACTGTAGACTATATTTATACATTTATAATTAAAAATAAAATAAAAATATTAAAGAAATATCTGAAATTCTATTTAAGCTTTTATTGTTTAGTGTTTGATAAAATGAAAAAGAGAATTTATTTATTTTTCTTTTTAATATCATTAAAATATGTATTATCATTTAGATTAAGTAAATTATTAAAATTATTCGAAATTAAAAACAATGTTTTAAATTCTTATAAAAAAAAAAGAAATAAGAAAAAGTAAAATATAAAAATATATATATATATATATATTTATAAATAAAAATAATAAATGAAATTAATTTTTTTTATAGATAACACCTTATTAAAAGAAAATAATTTTGTAGCTGAAAAATATTTTAGAAAAGAAAATGACAATGAGAATCTGAAATTTAAGGTATAACATTTTAAAATATATGTCTATTAGATAATATAAAAATTAAGTCTTTCATTTTAATTTTTTTTTTTTTATTAGATTGTGGAAGACCTTGAAAAAATAATTGAAGAATTTAGTAATGATGTAAATACTGCTAAAATGATTATAAGAGAAACTTTTCTTGATACAGAATCCTCATTTAAAGAAATATCAGATGATGTTGTAAAAATGTTAATTCAAAAATATAAAATACTATTTTTTTTTTTTTTTTCATGCCCATCCTAATTTTCACATATATGTTTATAAATTAAGAAATTATAGAAACGAAAAATTATGAAGGATTATAAAGTTTTGTTTCAATTTTATATATATATATATATATATTTTTTTTTTTTAACCAGTATATCAAAATATAGCTTTGTTACAGATGAAAAACTAAATATTATAAATGGATTATTTCAAGAATTTATAGAAAGTATTATTTTTTTTATATCACAAGAAAAAAGGAAAAAAAAAAATTATAAATTATGAATATTATATATTTTTTAATGTTAAAAATAACTTTTTTACTTTTACATTTATTTATGTATTTTAAAATATATATTGTAAAAGTATTTAAAACTTTATTGAATATGCATAATATCTATTTTTTTTTTTTCCTTTATAGATAATAAAAGTACCATTTTTAATTTATCAGAAGAACATACAATCAAAAAAAAGGATAAAATTAAGGAAGTTTCCGATTCTATTTTATGTAAATTGAAAAAATTGATAGAATTGAATATATTCAATAAGTATCATGCAATTTTGAAATTTGGAAATAAAAATATAAAAAATGAAGCATTAGAAGCTTTGAAGATTGAAAAAAATATTTCTGATAAGTTAAAAGAAAAGTTATTAAATTATAAAACGTCAGAAAATGAAGATATAAAAGAATTGGAGTCAACTGACTTTTTAAATTATCATTATGATAAATTTACTGCTAAGTTAGACGAACTCATTAATGAACTTAACAAGGAATTAAGTCAAACGTTATCATAATAAATTTTAATCTAAAACTTACAATTTTAAAAACACAGAAATTATTTCTTTATTTATATAGTTAAATTTTACAACGGAATTATATATTATATTTTTTACAATTATTATATAAAAAAAAAAAAAATGTATGTTTTTAAGTAAATATATTTTTTATAAAAAATAAAGATCTTCAAAAAAAATTAATGATTTGTTTGTTCTTTTTTTAATTTTTCTCATCGCTTTCTTGTATTATTTTATTTTATTCTATTTTATTTTATTTTTTTTATGTATTTTGTTATTTTTATCATTTTATGAGTTTTTAATAATTAAATTATATATTTTTTTTTAGTAAATTTTTATTATTCGTTTGATTTGTGCTTAGTTTTTCAGTTTTAATATTTTTTAGTGCTTCATTTCTTATATATATTTTTGAATATATTAAAAATAATTTCATGTGTAATATAAGGAAAAATTAGATTTTATTTTGTAAAAATGTTTTCTTCATAATTTAACTTTCTCATAAAATTATTATTTTTATTTTTATTTTTTTTTAATACAATAAATTTTTATATATCATTGTATTTATATATAATAATAATAGATTGTAACAAAGAATTTTTATACTGCCTTTAAAACTAATTTAACATAAAATGCTTCTATGCATAAAATTATGAAGTTCATCATATTTCGTGAATATTAATTTTCATTTCATATAAGAAAAGTTAAAATGAAATAATTTAATTATACTTTTTAAATAGTATTAAAAATTAATAAGAAAAATAAAATAAAAAATCGCTCTGCAAATTTTTTTAAGGATTACCAGATATAAGATATAAAAAATAAATACATTATAAGAATAATTGTAAAAATATATTCATAATGATTGAGGCTCAATTTTATAAATCTCATAAACATTGATAAAAATTTTATTTAATATTATATTATGATAATATCTTTTTATATGTATAAAAAAAATAAATAATAAAATTTCGTAAGTATTAAAAAAAAAAAAAAATACACTATGTATAAAGACTTTTTTCTTATAATTTCATAAAAAAAAACTACGCTAGCATAATACTTTTTACCTTTGATAATTTACATAAATATACAAAAACAAATTTTATTAAAAATATTTGTTTGGGTTTTAAATATATAAACGTATTTATTGATATATATTTAGTTTTATTTTTTAATTTTTTAAAATGATACATAGAAAGAAAACTTAGCTTGTATAAATGTATCTGTACAAATATGTTTGTTCATATTTTTGTAATTTATGCATAATTTTTTTTTTATATTTTGTATCAATGCTATAAAAATCTAAAAAAAAAAAAAAACTAAGAAAAGAAAAGAGAAGAACATATATAAAAAGTGAAATATAAAGTGAATAAATATATGTATACCCTTGATAAACTTCTAAAGCATTTTAAAAGTTATAGTTATTAAGAATATTTTAAATAGATTTTTATCTTTAAATAAAAAAAAAAAAAAAAAATTAATAACTATATAATTATATTTATATATAAAAATATAAAAGTATTATGGAGTATATCTCAAATAATGAAAGTTCAAATGAAATATTACAAGAAAGCATTGCGGGAGAAATAGAATTATCTGATTCATCCTTTTGCAATGCCAGCAAAAATGACGACTTTAAAGAAGCAGAGTATGTAAAAGAAGAGAATGGAGAAAATTATATCTTGGATGAAGAAAAACAAAAAGAGAAGGAGCAGGATGAAAACGAAGATGAAGAAGAGGGAGAAGAGGAAGAAGAAGAGGAAGAAGAAGAAGAGGAGGAAGAAGATGAAGATGATGATGATGATGACGACGATGACGACGATGACGATGATGATGATGACGATGATGATGATGACGACGACGATGATGATGATGAGTATGATGAAGATGATTTCAATGAAGCTACGGTAAGAAAAAATATATATAAAATTAAAAAAAAGAAAAAATGATAAAAAAAAAAAGTATTAAAAAGGGCAAAATTAAAAGTAAAAGAAATACTGAAACAATGAAATATATGCAGAAAATATTGATGGAACCTATATATTTATCTGCTTAAAAACATCAAAATAATATTAAAAAACAAAAAATATATCTTTATTTTTTTCAATTTTAAGATTAATTTCATTTATTCATATATAAACTTGTTATTTTATTTTATTTTTTTAAATTATTTGACAAATTAATTTTTTATGAATTTTATTTATAATATATTTTTATGTATCTACTTTTAAATTTATATATATTTTTCTTTTATTTATGTGTTCAGGTTTCTTGGATTGAGTGGTTTTGTCAGTTGAAACAAAACGTATTCCTTGTTGAAGTAGATGAAGATTTTATAAGAGATGAATTTAATTTAATCGGATTACAAAATAAAGTTCCTCACTTTAAAAAATTATTAAAAATTATACTAGACGAAGATGATGATGAAGATGATGATGACGATGAAGATGATGATTATGATGAGGATGATGATGAAATAAATCGTGGTTCAGAAGAACTATATAAAAATAAAGATATATATGAGCAGAATGCCGCTTGTTTATATGGATTAATACACAGTCGTTTTATTTTAACTTCAAAAGGTTTAGCATTAATGAGAGAAAAATATAATGCTGGTATTTATGGCACTTGCCCAAGTATTTATTGTGATAATACAAAGCTATTACCAACAGCTATTTCCGAAGTTCCTAAATTTTTAAGTCCCCTTTTATACTGCCCTAGATGTTGTGAAACGTATTATCCACATAAAAATTCCTTACTTAATCAGTTAGATGGATCTTATTTTGGAACTAGTTTTGCATCTTTTTTTGCTCTTTCATTTAATATTACTTCAGATAAAAAAAAAATTTATTACACACCGCAAATTTGCGGATTTACAATAAATAGAGACATGAGGGAAACATTATATATGGATGTTAATAAAGACAACAGCGAGTCATCAGAAGAATATTCATAAACATAATAATTCAAAAAAAATATTAAAAATATATATATATTTTAATAATATTAATAAAACGTAGAATAGTCATTGCTCTAAGTTCACAAATAGATTTTATAATAATAAAAACTGAACAATTATTATATTAAGAGCATAAATGATTTTTTTAACAATAGTATTGATTATAACTATAATAATAGTAATAATATTATAATATAATATTATTCTTTAAATTACTATTTTAATAGAAATATTTATAAAATTAAAAAGATATAGTAATTAAAAATAAAAAAATTAAAAAACATATAAAAAGATAAACCATAGAAGAATTAAATTTGTATCTTTATTCCTATATAAATATTTATTCATTACAAATTTATATTATATATATATATATTTTTTTTTTTTTTATTTATAATATACATATATATTGGAGATTTTTACATGAACATTTTAAATTTTTTAAAATCTTATTAAAATTATTGTTTTATAATAGTACAAGCAAATGTGTACTTGAACGGTATTTATAAAAAGAAAATTTTTTTTTTTCCTTTTTTTAAATATATCATTTTATAAATTTATATAAATATATATATTTTTTATTTTATTTATGTAAATGATTGTTTATTTATATTTAATGACAAAAATTCATTTTTTGTAATTTTAATATATATTCCTTTTTTTTTTAAAGATTACACAAAAAAAAAAAAAAAAAATTAAAAAATATTTTACAATGCTAAAAAGGATAAGTTGTATATAATATTATTTTTATTAAACTTTTTTAATTTTTTTGTTGTAAATACAATATTTTAAACCGAAAAAAAAGCAAAAAAAAAAATATATATATTATATATATGAATTCTAAAAATATTTGTAATATTCAATAATAAAAATGGAATACATAATATTTAAAACAAATATATTTAAAATAACATGATAAAATTCCTTTTAAATTTAAAAAAAAATTCAATAAAGTTATAACGAATGGAATATTTTTTTATAAATAATTAAAAATGCAATATTTATAGTAAACTCAAATTCTTGATAAAATAAAATATTTTATACTTTATTTTCACCTATTTTGTGTAATATATGTATTCCAAAAAAAAAAATTTTTTATCATTCATAATTTTTTAAATATATTTTTCAAAAATATATTTTATTTTTTTGAGTCTATTTCATTTTTTAGACGTTCATGTAAATTTTTAATTCTAACTGTTAGGTTATGATCTGGACCGAATGTATTTTGAGCAATTGCATATGACCTAATTAAACAAGTTATTGCTGAATTTAAATCGTTTAAACTAATATATGAAAAAGATAAGTTATAATAGCATAATGCTATTTGTTCATTTTTATTTAACTCTACTGGTGAAGAAATTAGCATTCTTATACATTCTTCAAAGTATTCTACAGATGTATTATATTCTTTTTTATGCTGATATAAAGAACCAAGATTGTTTAGAGTATCAATAATTAAATAATTTTTATCTTTGACTATTAATTTCTTATTTGCTAAAGATAATTGCAAAAATTCTTCCGATTTTTCTAAATCTCCTAGATCTTTATAAACAACACCTATGTATGTTTGAATATTAGCACACATTATACTCAATTCCCCATTAATTTTTTTAAAAATTTCGTAACTTTTAAAATAATGATTTTTGGAATCATTTAATAATAAATTTTTGTGTTCTAATATTGCTAGCTCTAAATAGTGTTTACCAATGTCTTCTGAGCAATAATTATGTGTTAGCAGTTTTAATTTCAAACTTTCTTTAACTAAATCAATCAACTTTTCTGTGTCTTCATTTTTTAATTCAAAACCAGAGTTTATGTATGTATCTTTTGGCCCGCTATAATAAATTTTTTTATATTCACAAAAATTACGAACTAAAAAAATTTTTTTTTTTAAATATTTATTAGTCAGATTTTTTAACTTTAGCATTTTCTTTTTATTTATAAAATGGAAAAATTACTAAACAAGCACATAAGCAATATATAAGTCCCTTTATTTTTAAAAAATAAATTTGAATCTTTATATATTTTCACATTAAAAAGAAATTTAAAGACTCAAAATATATTTATTTTATTTATGCAGATACAAATATATTACTGTATAAAATAAAAAAATTATGATACAAATTTAAATCATTTTTAATTAAAAAAAAAAATATAGAAAAGAAAAAAAACAAAAAATTATTTCATTTATTCTATTTATATATATATTTATTTGAATATTCTTCTTATTTAAAAGAATATTTATTTATATTATTTTCATATTTATTTTTTAAAATAAATAATTTAATAACATTTACCAATTGAAATACAAAATTATATTTCTAAATAATATTACCATTCTTATGCTTTATGCCATATTAAGAAATTGATAAATTTTTATTAGTTTTTATTTTATATTTATTATAATTTATTTTTTTTATTTTATTTTATTATTATTTATTTTTTTTTTATTTTGCTCTATTTAATTTTATATTTTTTCATTTTACTAAATACTATCATATTATAAAATATGTTTTATCTTTAATTATTATTTTATTTTATTTTATTTCATTTCATTTCATTTCATTTTTTATAATGAAAATAAACAATTCACATATTTAGAAAGAAATATGGAAGAAATCATACGAACAACACATTTAAATAAATAAATATAATTATAATTTGTAACTTTAATTTTACTTTATTTTTATTGTTTTGATAAAAAAATATACAATCATAACTCTTTAAGGTATATTTGAAAAAAGAATATGATCAAGAAGAGAAAAATATTTAAAATTCTATAAATTGATAGATTATATTAAAATGACGAAGTTGTTTTAAAGTATTTTTTTTTTTTAAATTGAATATAAATTTTAGTTAGATTTAATTAAAAAAATGAAATTATTTTTCTTAATCCATAGAAGATTAAAAAGTGAAATTAATAATTATGAGTGTATATCAAATTCCTTTTTAATTAAGTTTTATTTATATAACTTTTCTAAGATAAATATTGACGTATATTGTAAGTTGATAACTTTACTTAACAACTACGAAAATTGTGCCGAATCAAATAATATTTTAAATGTTCCTTATTTTAAAGATCCTAATTTAGTTTTATATAATTATTTTCAATTTTTAAATGAGCAAAATGCAAAAAAGAAATTATTAAATTTATTAATGTTGTTATATTCAAGAAATATAAGAGAATATCAAGATAAAAAAAATGACTTTTACAATTCATCTATATATGTTCATAATTTTGTTTTCAGAAAGTTTTTTGACTTTCATTCTAGCTTTTATTTTAACATAAAAGAAAAAAAAGAAACAGTAAGTGTCATAAATAAATACAATTTATATACTGATTTCTTTTTGTATTCATTGGATTTTTATTTATTTCATTTATCTAAAAATTGGAATATTCTAAGCATTGAAAAATTAAATATCCTTTCAAATATTTATTCAAATATAAACATATCTAGAAACTATGAAAATCCTGTGCATTTAGAAGATAATATAAAAGGAAAATTATATAAATATGATAAAGTAGATAAAATGGTTATCTATAAAGATAGTAATAATAATAAATACGAAACAGTTGATGATACTATAAAAAATGTTGATATAAATAATAATATCTTAGCTATATTTGAAAACAATTTAAACAATAAAATATGCCTATTATATATATATATATCTAAATGTATAATTTATCAAACACATACATACATAATAAAGAAAAGAAAAGAATTTCAAAAAAAAATTTCCATTAATGAATTAATGTTAAATAATATTAATATTTGTAAGAATATTTTAAATCACATTTTATGTAAAAGTATAGAAGAACAATATATAATATATAAAACTTTAAAAAAAAAATACAATGATAAACTTTTAAATATAAATATTTTAAAAAATTATTTTAACGCTGTTAAATTCTTAAACATTATAAATATAAAAAAATATGTTTATATCATAATTTATTTATATTTTAATACATTTTTATTTAATAAATCTATTTATTATTCTTCTTTAATATTTTATTTATTACAAAAATATAATTTGCAATATACTTATATTCATAATATTTTATTGATAAAGTTTAATTTGTTTTTTTTGAATTACAAAGTTCTTAATGATTTTAATAAGATAATAATATTAGATGGAATTAATAAATATATTAGCGCACTTTTAATTTCTGAAATAAAAAAAAAGGACAAAACAGAAAAAAAGAATATAAACTTTTTATTTCCTGATGATTTTTATAATAATATTTATAAAAAGGAATATTTAGAAAATTTAAAAATATACCATACATTATACAACGAAATATATAACTTTAAAAAAAATGCACATTCTTTTTTAACATATTTTGAGTATAGCATTTTTAGTTTATTCAAATATCTATATTACAATATTCCATGGATAGAAAGAAACAATAACAAGAAAAAAATAATAAATTTTCAGAAATATTATATACAAAAAAATGGATATTTTGTAATCAAAAAATATAACAATTTTTACTTGCCTTTATCAGAAATGCTTTTATCAAATATCATACTATTATCAGTTTATGTTCAAAATTGTTTGCCAATGCTCTTTTCGTTGATTCAAAAAGCTCATATTGTTTATACAAAAAAGGTAAAAAAAGGTAAACCTTCTCTTTTTTGCAAAAGAATGATTTCCATAATAAACGAAAATGGGAATGAAAATAATTCTTTAAAAAGAAAAAAAAAATTTTTGTTTAGAATATTTTACGAAAATGCTTGTAACAATTACACCTACAAAAAATACACAAAAGAAAAAGTAAAAAACGTAAACCCTTTTTTAACATTTTTGTTTTATATATATGAAATGTTTAAATATAAAATTATAAAAAATCATGAAATTGAGGAAAAACAACCTAATAAGAATAAAAAATACTTGGAAGAATCACATATATTTAATAATATAAAAAAAAATAAAAATAACAAGATTCAAACTAGTCTAACTCACTATTACATAAGTAGTAATTTAAAAAAATTAAAGGATTCTAATTTATTTAATGAGAAGAATATTTTAACCTTTTATTGTGATATATATTTTAATAATAATGTAATTGAAGTAAATGGTCCTAAGCATTTTTTTATTTACTACAATTTTCAAAACAGTTATGCAAGTTATTTTAATCCTTTTATTATAGAAAATAAGGACATATTTGAATATAATTATATTTTTCCTTTTTTTTTTAATACTACAAGTGTCTTAAATTTAAAGGATAATCAAAATAATTACTATTTGTATAATGAAAAAAGTATTAAGAAGAATTTTTTTTTGTATATTTCTGGTTATTTTATAAAACATATAAATTATAATGACAAAAATATCACAGATTATAAGTATTTATATAATATAATATTTAAAAAAAAATGTGAATTGTTTTTTATTTGATGTAACTTCATGTATCTTTCTATATATATAATGAATCCTATATGTATATATTTTTGTTTGTTCTAAAACATATTCATAAAATTTGATAACATATATAATTATTATTTGTAAATATATTATTTTAATTTTACATTATCAATTTATTTTTCAAAATTTTAAAATATTTTAAAGTTGCCTTCATTTCATTCGTGTATTTTTATAAAATTGTTATTTTATTTTATTTTTTCTTTTTTAAGTTTTTTTTTTTTTTTTTGTTTTATACATTTTTGAAACAATTTCATAATTTTTCAAAATATTAACAGGGTAATTTAAAATATTTTTTAATTTGTACCATGAA
Organism: Plasmodium relictum; assembly: GCF_900005765.1. Lineage (NCBI taxonomy): Eukaryota > Apicomplexa > Aconoidasida > Haemosporida > Plasmodiidae > Plasmodium > Plasmodium relictum. The sequence goes on from NC_041690.1 coordinate 2,179,005, forward strand.
AAATGTTATTAAAAAATAATTAAACTTCGTTTTCATTTAAAAAATAATTTTAAAAAAAAAAAGAAATAATTTAAGTAGCATTCATAAATATATTTTTTTAAAATCTAAAATAATTTTATAAGTACTTTTAAGGTATATGTGGATCAATTAATGTATATACATATGAATATAAATTTAAATAAATAAAAAAAATATGAACAATTAAAGAGAAATAAAATTCATCAATCGGATTAAATAAATTTTTTTTTTTTTTATATATATTAGATATAATTACATTACATCTATTTAATATAGATATTATATAGTCTAATTTTTTATTTTAAAGAAATATCTAAATTATTGTGTAAATTTGTGGACTCATCTTTCCTGTTACTAATACTCATTAAAATATAATCAATAATACTTCATATTCTTATACTAATATTATTTGAAACCTGTTTTTTTATATTTTTTTTTATTTTTCAAATATTCAATTTAATATATTTGTAGTTATATATATGAATTTAAATTTAAAAAATGTATTTTACTTTTTAAGTATATATTAGTAAGTATACCCAAGTTATTCTTTATATATAATAATATTTTTATCTAATAATTTTTTTAAAAATACCAATTTTAGAAATATTTAAGAAAATCATCTTAAATATTTTAATTAATATTTTTTTTTTTTCTTCTTTTTTTAAAAAAACATATAAAGCAAAATTTAAATGTTTATAAATATATATATATTTGATTGAACATATATATATGTATATTTCTATAACATTATAAATTTTATTTTATTCTTTTTATATTATCTGTTGTGCATTTTTTCCAATTTTTTCTTTTTAATTTACTGTGAGTTTAATACTCGATCTTTTAAATCTTTTTTTTCATTTACTAATGATCTTAAAACGTACTTCAATATACCACCATTCTTAAAATATTTTACCTCAATTTCTGTATCAATTCTGCATAAAACCTCAAAAGTAATGATTTTTCCTTTTTGTTTCATCTGAACAGTTATATTTTGTTGTGGTTTTAAGTCCCCTTCATTCAATAAAATAGTAAAGGTTTCTGTACCATCCATATTATAATACTTAGCATTTTCATTATTTAAAAATTGTAAAGGTAAAACACTCATACCTATCAAATTACTTCTATGAATTCTTTCAAATGATTCAGCTATTATAGCTTTTATTCCTAACAAATAAGAACCTTTAGCTGCCCAATCTCTTGAACTTCCGCACCCGTATTCTTTTCCAGCAACAATAATAACATCAACATTGTCTTCTTTATATTTCATAGCAGCCTTATATACTGACATTAATTCATTAGTAGGTATATGTATAGTATTTGGCCCTTTATCTGGACATAACTTATTTATTAATCTAATATTTGCAAATGTTCCTCTAATCATAACTTCATCATTACCTCTTCTAGATCCATACGTATTTAAATCTTCATCTTTAATGTTTTTCGACTTTAAATATTTATAAGCTTCTGATGTTTTATGTATCATTCCAGCTGGTGATATGTGATCGGTAGTTATACTATCACCTAATAATAATAAAATATGTGCATCTTTAATATCTTTAACTTTTTCTGGTTTCAGTTGCATATTTTCAAAAAATGGAGGTTTATGTATATAAGTAGAATTAGCATCCCATTCATATAACTTGTCTTTCTTTATTTTTATATTATTCCAGTATTTATTTACATATTTTATATTTTTATAAATATCCGTATACATTTGAGCTTTTAAATATTTTTCTTCATATGCTATTATTTCATCTTTTTTTGGAATCAAATCTAAAGCATTAATAGTTTTTCCATTATAATTAAATGTATAGTTACTTAAATCAACATTAACATTACCAATAATACTGAACAAAACTACTAAGACAGGAGAAGCTAAATAATTTGCTTTTACTAATGGATGAACACGTCCTTCGAAGTTTCTATTTCCTGATAAAACAGAAGAAACTACTAAATCATGCTTATTAATAACATCTTCTACCTCTTTATCTAAGTTTCCACTATTTCCAATGCAAGTCATACAACCATAACCGACATTATAAAATCCTAATTGTTCCAAATAATTTAAAAGTCCTCCAGCCTCTAAGTATTTCTGAACAATTTTTGATCCTGGAGATAAAGAACTTTTAATATAAGGTAAACTTTTTAAGCCCATTTCCACTGCTTTTTTTGCTAATAACCCTGCAGCTATCATAGAAGAAGAATTGCTTGTATTAGTACAAGACGTAATAGCAGCCAAAACTACACTACCATGGCTCAGAGTATAAGTTTTATCTTTGTATTCAAAAGAAATTTTTTTATTTCTTTCTTCTTTTGGGACATTATATCCCTTAAAGCCAATAGGTGATTCTAAGCATATAGTAAAATCTTTGTGTAAGTTTGACAATAAGACATTATCATGTGGTCTTTTGGGACCAGATAAAGATAAACTCAATTTAGACAAATCTAAAGTATAAACTTCTGTATATTCAATATTATCTGAATAATTATTAAATAAACTATTAGTCATTAAATATTCACGTATCAAATTTACCTTTTCTTTATCCCTGCCTGTCTGTATAAGATATTCTAAGGTGGCATCATCAACTCCAAAAAATCCAACTGTAGCACCGTATTCAGGAGCCATATTTGCAATAGTTGCTCTATCTGCCAATTTTAAATCTTTTAAACTAGGGCCAAAAAATTCTACATATTTATTAACAACACCAACTTCTTTTCTTAAAAATGAAGTAATATATAAGACAATATCTGTACTTAATAAATAATTAGATAATTTTCCAACTACATTTATACCTATAACTTCTGGTAGAGTCATAGAAATAGGCAATCCTAACATTGTTGCTTCTGCTTCTATTCCCCCTACTCCCCATCCTAATATTCCCAATCCATTAATCATAGTAGTGTGAGAATCTGTGCCCACAAGGCTATCAGGATATAATAAATTATTTTTTTTAAATACACAATGAGCCAAATATTCCAAATTTATTTGATGTACTATACCTGATCCAGGTGGTAATATTAATACATTTTGAAATGAATTCATACCCCATTTAAGAAATTTAAATCTTTCTAAATTTCTTTCAAATTCTTTTCTTTCATTTAGCTCTAAAGCCTCTGAACTTCTACTATAATCTACTTGAACAGAATGATCTATAACTAAATCTACTGGTATTAATGGATTTATACTATCTGCATTCCCTCCTAATAATTCAGCTGTATCCCTCATAGTCGCTAAATCAACTAAACATGGTACTCCTGTAAAGTCTTGTAATAAAACTCTTGCAGGCATAAAAGGGATTTCCTTTTTTTTTTTGCAATTATCTTTCCATGATAATATTGTTTCTATATTTGACTCTGTTACTTTTAAATTATCACAATTTCTCACAGCGGATTCTAGTAATATCCTGATGGAATATGGCAAACTTTTTATTCTACTATCATTTAACTCATTTAAATCATAAAAAAAATAATTAGATTTGTTTAATTTCTTATATGTTTTATCAAAAGGATTTGTTTTACTGCAATATTTTCTTACATAATTCTTTAAATTAATATTAATATTCTTCATATTTTTCTAAATATTATTTTAACACTTTTTTTTTCTGAACAATATTATATTTTTTTTCGCCTTTTTAGTTATTTATAGCTCAAGTATTTCATTCATATATTTACTTAACGTATTACTTATTTTTTATTATATTGATTTATCTACATATATATTTTTTTTTATTTAATTTTATTATTTTTAATCCAGTTTTTCTTAGCCAATTTTATTTTGTTTGGTGAAATATGGAATTTTATACTCATGCGTGTTTTTAATACTTAAAATTTTTAACAGAAAATATGGAGAGAAAAAAAAAAGTAAAAAAAGAAAAATGGAAAAACGAAAATTGAAAAAAGGTAGAAGTAAATAGAAATGAGAGAATTTTTTTTTAATCTTTCAAGTTATGTTTAGTAAAAAATGTGTATATTCTTTCTTTTTTTTTTTTTTTTCTGTAAACTATTTAAATAGCAAATAATATATATTTTAATTGCTTATTCTAGATTTTATATTTTTTTAAACTAAAAATTTGATAAAATAAGTAAATAAATATATATTTATTATAAATATAATATTTATTTTAAATAATATCTAAAAATTATAAAAATTAATATTTTAATTAATAAAAATATTTTAAAAAAATTTTCATTAACCCATTATACAAAAGAAAAAAAAAAAAATTACAAAAATATTGAAGGACCAAAAAACCTGAAACATCTCGTTTATACAACTAAAATATTAAAATAAATATATCTTATTAAAATGTATTAAAAGAAAAAAAAAAAAAAAAAAGTAGAAATAGAATAATTTATGTATTTAAATAATAAATATTATGAAGAAAAAATTAGAACTATTTCTAAGGGCATATACTTTTTGTGCTTATTGAATAAAAGAAGTAATTTTTAAAAAACTTTTAAGTATAAATACAATATTTAAGACGACATGATGTATTTATTCTATTTTTTATGGCATTTCTTTCCTATAATAAAATATTTAATAAAGTTATATAAAATTATAGAAGATCATAAATTCCTTTTTTTACACCATAACATAGTTGTAGTACACTTTTATAAAATGTTTTTTTTTTCTTAAACTATTTAAGAAATGTTAAGTTACTTAAAAGAAAAAAATAGTAAGTTGAAAAAAAATTATTATTTTTAGAATTTTTGTTTTTTTACATATTTTATTTATTAAAAGTGCATATATTAATAAATAGTTATAGTCTTATGTAATTTATTTTAAATGAGAAAATTTACATTTTTTCATTTTAATAAAATAATTTTTTTATAAGAATTGGGTAATATAAGCTTATATGCTTGTACCAATTTTTAATTATGACTTGCAACATCAAATACATTCAATTGAAAAAAGCATCTAATTCTATTATAAGGTATGATTATTTATTACTTGGAAATAATATAGGTTACCATAATATATTTCATTCTTTTTTTTTTTTTTTATAGTCTATGAGTATATGACTTTATTCAAAAATAAAGGTCACTTACTATAAATATATGTGTATTGTAAAATAAAAGATCTTTATTTATAATACAGGAAAAATTAAATAATATTTCAATCATTTATTATTTCAACGTTTTAAATAAATTTTTTTTTTTATTAGATGTATTGTAAACATTTCGTTTAATATTTTGATATATTAAGACATTTATATCAGTTTTATGAAAGATAAAAACGCTTTAGCGATATAACAAATGTGTTATGAATAATTGCAATACTAGTAATTATTCCTATATTTTGAGCAATAACTGTTTTTATAAAGAAAATAATAAGATACTGATCTAAAATATTTTTGAGAATAACAATTCCTTTCTTTTTATTTTCCATTTTTAATAAACTTTTAAAACGAGAAAAAAAAATCTTGAATGTTATTTCTATATAAGAAAAATTTTAATTAATATTTGCAGATAATTTTATAATTTTTTTTAAAAGTAAAATTTATATTTATTATACACGTATCATTTAGAAATATATGTATGCACAAGTATATTTTGCATAAATGAGAAAAATTATTAATTCAATTTATAATTTTACATTTGTATCTCTTGAAGTTTTCTTTGTTATCTTGTTAATTTTAAAAAGAAAGAAAAGGAATTCAAATAACTTCTAAGGTTTTGTTGTGATACATTTGGTTAAAAAAAATGTTGTTAAAGGGGGTGTACTATGATTTCAAATTTTCATTTAACAAAATACTTACATTTAAATGTATCAAATTTATAATTATTAGTAATTTAATTAAAAGGATTTTCTTATATTTTTAACAAAAAAGAGAATAAAATAAAATAAAATTCAAATTAATAACTTAAAATAAAAAAAATTCGCTCTATATTTTTTTTTTTTTTTGAAATATGTAAGGGCTTTTTCACTTCTAATTATAGAAAAAAAAAAAATTATATATAATTATAAACAAAGTTTTTAAATATTTACTAATTAATCATGTCCTTAAATAAGGATGTATAAAATATGAAAGAAAAAAAGAAAAATATTAAAAATTTTTAAAAATTATATAATTTTTGTACTTAGAATATTTAAAAAAAAAAAAAGCAAAAAAAAAAAAAATAAGAACAAAAGTTTCATAAAGTGAATATGAATAAAATATTTTTCATATGCACAAATGCATTTAAAAAAAAAAATAAAATAAATTAAAAAAAAAAATTTATTAACATATTTTAAAAAATCAACCTATGCAGTATTTGAAATAATAAAACTACGAAATTTTATTTAAAAAAAAAGGAAATCAATCAATAGATATTTAAAAAATTAAAAATAAATAGTAAGTACATGTTGTTTACATAAAATTTATTATTTTTTTTTTTTTCTTGAATTCATATGCAATATTTTTTTTTGAAATTTTTTGATAAACTTTAAAAATAAATATTTTCATAGAGATAAAATTTTATTCTGAAAAAAATATAAAATAAAAATACATTTTGTATTTTACATGTAACTTCTATTTTTTTTTTGAATATTATATGAAATTTCATTAATTTTTTATTTTATTTTTTTTTAAGAAAAAATGAAGTTGAATATTTCGAACCCTTTGAATAATGTACAAAAAAGTATAGAGATTGATGATGAGAAAAAATTATTGCCCTTTATGGAAAAGAGAATAGGGAATGTAGTACCAGGGGATTCAATAGGAGATGAATTCACTGGATATGTTTTTAGGATAACGGGAGGTAATGATAAGCAAGGTTTCCCAATGATGCAAGGGGTTTTAACAAATAACCGTGTCAGATTGTTATTTAAGAAAGGTATGAAATGCTATAGGCCAAGAAAAAAAGGAGAAAGAAAAAGAAAATCCGTTAGAGGTTGCATTGTTGGGCAAGATTTATCTGCTTTAAATTTAACTTTAGTAAAAAAAGGTACAAATGAAATTCCAGGATTAACTGATAAGACTGTTGGTAAAAAATTAGGACCCAAGAGAGCTAGCAAAATTAGAAAGCTATTCAATTTAGATAAAACTGATGATGTAAGAAAATATGTTATTGGCAGATCTGTTACTAAAAATGGTAAAACTAGAATTATTAAACCAAAAATTCAAAGATTAGTTACGGAAAAAAGACTATTTAGAAAAAGAACATTAATGGAGGCTAAGAAAAAACGTATATTAGAAAAATGCAAAGCTATCAAGGAATACAAAAATGTTTTAAAAAAATATAGAAAAAAAATGGTCTCAAAAAAACAAGAAGAAACAGGAAAAAAGAAAAAAGTTAAAAAAACCATTTCCAAAAAAAATGTGAAGGGGGAAAAAAGCAAAGAAAAAATTGCAAAAAACCCAAAGGATAAAGTAAAAACTAAAAATGTAGAAAAAACAGTTGACAAAAAAGACAAAAAAACGGAAAAACCAAAAGTGGAAAAACAAGTGAAACCTGAAAATAAGACAAAAACTGAGAAAAAAACGGTTGCAAAAGATAATAAAGAAGGAAATAAAGGAGATAAAAAGAAGAAAAATCAAAAATAAAAGGAAATAAATTTATTTTAAAATTGCCTCATTGAAATATGGGGATGAAAAGATCAATTGAATACAAAATTCAAAAAAACATTTATGCGACTATAAAAATATATGAAATAAAAATGAGACCTTTTTTTTTATAAAGCTATCAGTTTATACTAAAATTTATTACAGCTCAATTTCATTTTTTAATTATATTAGTACATTTAAAATAAAATTTTAAATAAAATAAGAAATGCATATATTAATTTACATTGCATATCATTCATTTATCATGTATTATTTCATTTTTCTTTTTTTTTATTAATTTATAAAAACTGTTCTATAATAATTTATGTATATGTAAATTTTTAGATAAAGATTTTCTTAAATATTTAATAAAATTAAAAAAATGCATTTATATTTATTTTTAACAGTGTTTTAAATTATTGCAAAAAAAAAATATATATATATATATTTTGCAAATGCATATATGATAAATAGAAATTAATTAAACTTTTTATATTAAAACAACATTTTCTACGAAAAAAAAAATTATTTTATTTTATTTTTTCTGAAATGCATTTACATTAATTAAATATAAATACTTATCACATCATATTGTGTTTGAAAATAATGAAATATTATATCATTTATCAAGTCTTTAATTTTTCTGGTTACTTATATATGTTTATATAAAAATGTAGAGATTTATTAAAATAATTCGAATTTTTTAAAATCTTAAAATAACTTAAGGACATATTTAATGTAATTTTTTATCTAATACTGATATCAATTATAGTAATTTACAAAATAAAAAAAATGCCTTTTGAAAAAAAATATCTTTGTTTTAAGGCAATGCTCAAAGAGGATAAAAGTGTTTTTGAAATTTCATTTAGTTTATAATATACATGTGTTTTTTTTTTTTCATTTTTATTATACCACACATTAATTAGTGAATAACAAATCTCATTTCTTCATGAAGTTCATATATTAAGCATAAACATTTCAATAAATAATATAATAAAAATTGAAAAAAAAAGTAAATTTTAATTTTTAGGCTTTCATATTCATTTTATTTCTCTATTTGATTTTATTTTTTTAAATATTTATAATTTGAAAAATAATCGTTTCCCATTACTTTTTCTCATTTGCCTTAATTAAAAAGATTTATGAATTAAAAAAAAAGATAAAATTGATATATATATAAAAATGTAATTTTTTTTTGCTTTATTTTTTTAAAATTAAAAAAAAAAAAATTAACACATAACATAGCAAACATACCAAGAGAGATATAGTAATGAAATTAAATTTATTGATCCCTACACATATTTTTAAAAAAAAATTAATTGCATATTTGACACTCAAAGAAAATTAAACAATTTATTATAAATTCCAAAATTTACCGGATAAAAATAAATATATATATATACATTTGAACATAAAAGTTTTCAACTAAATTATTAAAGAACACTGCTTTTATTTTTTTATGATTTGCCAATATTATTTTATTGCTGTTATCCTTATTTTTATGTGTAAAAAATTATAAATTATATTTTACACATTTAAATATATAATAATATTTCCGTGGCTAATAATGAAATTTTTTTCCTAAATTTTATTTATTATAGATACGTATTTTTCATTTATAAAGTTTAAAATATAAAAATTTTTCAGTATCATGTTTATACTTTTTTATATTATTTTTTTTTTACATATATTTACTAATTTTTTTGTAATTTATATAAAATTAATTTCTCATAAAATTGAAGTTTTATTGAAGTGTTGATACTTTATAATATTAATAAAAATATATATGTTTCATTCTGTTATTTCATTTTATTAATAAACATTAATTTTTTAAAGTTTTTTTTTTTTATTATATTGTATATATTATTATTAATAAAAATATTATTATCATTATTATTAACATTACTGCTATTATTATATAATTATTTTTATTGATACTTTTATTATTATCCTTTTTTTTTTTTTGATTTAATTGTTAGTGTAAAATTTAAATTCTCATGAATTTATTAATCCAAAAGAAAAAATATATATTTTCATACTTTTTTTAAAATGGGGGCTTTAGATGAATCTACACCAGTACCTTCTAGAATGTTATAAAAAAAATCTCATTAAATATATTTTGATAAAAATTATGTATATTTATATTATATGTATAATACGTGAAATTTATAACTTTCTAATATATATGAAATGTTCAGAAATATTATTACTATTTTAAAATTTTCGTAATAAATAAAAAATGAGTATTTATTTTATTTCATTTTGAATTATATTTTTGTAAAAAACAATTTATTAATTTAATCCATTTTTAAGTGAATTAATATAATTCATCTATTCGATTTTTATTCAATTTACTCATATATGCATATATTAGCTCTACCAAGAAAGTAGTATATCTATCTAATATTTATTTTTTTTATTTGTTTATGATAGAACTCTACAGCTGATGAAGCAAAAAAAAAAGAGTGCTTTTCAAGGTTATTCTCTGTTGAAAAAAAAAAGTGATGCTTTATTTATTCACTTTAGGGATGTGTTAAAAGATATTGTTAAGGTATAAATAAAATTTTAAAATTATTTTTAACATTAAATATTTTACAAATATACATTTTTTTTTTTTAACAAAATTTTAAAATTAGACAAAAATAAAAGTAGGTGAAGAAATGAGAAATGCTTCCTTTGCTTTAGCTAAAGCCGTATGGGCTGCTGGAGATTTTAAAGGGCAAATTATTGAAGGAATAAAAAGACCAGCTGTAGCATTATCTCTATCTACTAACAATGTAGCTGGAGTTAAATTGCCTATATTTCAAGTACAAATAGACCCTACTGTTGATGTTCTAGGAAACTTAGGTGTTGCTTCAGGAGGGCAAGTTATTAATAACACTAGAGAAAATTATCTTCAATGTTTAAACATGTTAGTCAAGTTGGCGTCTATGCAAGTACTTAAAAAAAAAAAAAAGAAAGAATAATAATTAACAGCAATAATTATTAATTGGATATTTTATTCATATTTTCTTTATTTATAATGTTATATTTTATTTTATTTTACTCATTCCTTTTTACTTTATTTAATATCTTCTTTTATTTTATAATTTTTTCTAATATTCTTTATATAAATTTTTGCCTTGTTGATGATGTACAAAAGCATTTATCATTATTATTATTATTATTTTCATATTTATTTCTATCCCTTTTTTTTTTATTTCTTATTCATATTTTTGTGCATTTTTTTAATAAGAAATATATCAAATATAAGGTGATTATTTTAATATATTATTTGCACCCAAAGATTTTTATAGAAATAAATATGTATTATATGTTTAAGGATAATTTTTTTTAATAAAAAATAAAAATGTTCACATTTATTCCTTATATGTTTTCTTATAATGTAGGTAGCTTTTTTTTCACTTGATGAAGAAATAAAAATGACTAATAGAAGAGTTAATGCTTTAAATAATGTTTGGGAAAAAAAAAAAAAAAAAAAAGCTAAAGTATTTTTTATAATTATACTTTTAATTACAAAAAACCTCTATTTTTTCGAAATTTTATTTAGATTGTTCTCCCTCGATTAGACGGAGGTATAAATTACATTATAAAGGAATTGGACGAAATAGAAAGAGAAGAATTTTATAGGTATAAAAAATTAGAATTATAAAATGCTTTCATAATGTTAATAAAAATATTATATTTTTATAATTAATTTTATCTTTCATTCTCTAACATTCAGGTTGAAAAAAATAAAAGAAAAAAAAATAGACAAATTAAAAGATTCAAATATAGATTATACAATGGACGGTAATACATTTAAAAGTTAATATTTTTTTTTTTTTTTGCATATAATGAAACTATATTTCCTACATATTCTTATGTATGTCAGGTAATTATAACAATGTGAAAAGGGATGATGAATTCATATGCTCACAAATGGATGATGATGTTATATTTTAAGTTTTTTCAATCAAATATTTAATATATCTTTTTTTTTTTTTTAATTTGTGATATAATGCAATATACAAAAAAAATAAAATAATAATTCTTTATTTTTCATATGTAAGTATTGTTGAAAATTAAAAGACTCATTAATGAACTAATTATTTTAAAAAACAAAAAAATATGCTTTAGCTATTACAAATTTTTTTTATTTTAGTATATATATAGCACTTATAAGAAAAAGGATATAATAATTGTATAAAACAGAATTTTATCTTATATTGTTTTTTCAAATTATATACGCAAATAAAAAAAAAGAATTAAAACTTATTTTACATTTACACGAGTTATAAATAATTGTATAAACATTATATCATAGAGTCAATTAGCATGACAATAAGACATCATCGCTTTCAAAAATAATCTATAGAACTAACAACTAATCATAAATTGTATGTACTATTAAAATAACTTTTATGTTAAATTTTACGGAACCTTTTCTTTTCTTAATTATACATTAAATACATGCACTGAACAAGCATTTTTTATACAAACTGTTTATGCATAATTTTTTTTTATTTTATACGAAATAAGACGAAAATTTAATATTCTTAGAAGAAAAGGAAAATGTTCTTTTTGACTTGTAGGTGATATGTATGATTAAATGTTGATTAATCTGGTTGGATTACTTTAACAAATTTATTATTAATTTTAAATTAAAAATAAACAAAAATTATATATATAGAAAAAATATATATTTTTTATTTTTATAGCATTTAATATTTTGAAACATTATATTTTATTTTATCTTATTTTTTTTTTTTTTTTTTGGCTTATTTTAAAATATATTTTGCTTATTATAAGTTATCTGTAGGACACTATATTCCTATTTAATTTACCTTTTTATTATTTTATAGGGAAATAAAAAATATATTCTTTATCAAAATAAAATATGCATTTAATGGTTGTGATAAATTATTTTTATTCTAATGAAATACTTTTATTATATTCATAAAATTCTACAAAACAGTTGTTAATATTATGCACATACAATATTTTTAATTTTTTTTTTTTTTTTTTGAAGAAATTGACATATAATTTCTAATTTTTCTTGAATTAAGTTCTGACTTTGCACACATTTAATTAAACTACATTTTACACACAAGCAATTGCAAAAATATATTTCTTCAACAATGCTAGTTTTGTAGTAGGAATAAATTAATAATGTAAAATATAAATTAAAATATCCATACCTATATCATATATGAATATATTTTTATATTTCATATTAAAATATTGGGGAAAAAATTCTTATTTAAATTATTTTTCCTTGGTTAGACACTTATAGTGCCTTTTTTTTGTTTTGTTTTTTTTTTTGTTTTTTTAACTTTCTATGAAGGAAGACAAATATATTTGATATAAATCAAATAATCTATTTTCCTTTTTCAAAAGAAAAATAATATATAGATCTTTGTTGTTTTATTATATACATATATATATATATATATATATTTTTACTTTTTTTTTGGGATCTTAAACTTTTTTTTTTCATCACATTGCTTAGTATTTTTTTTTAAATAATTTTTATTTTATTAATTTAATATTTCATTATTTAAATTATAGAAAATATTTTCATAGTTATTAATTTTATAAGTTTTAATTAAGCGCTTCCTTAGAAAATAACTCAAAACGCACACATTTACGCACGCAAATTTACATGCAAATGGAAGACAGTTCAGATGTAAATTATGATCTAAATAATGGAGTAAATAGTGACGTAAATGAAAATGTAAATAAAAATGGAAGTCTAAGTGAAAATGGAAATGAAAGTGGGAGGGGAAGTAAAGTGGAAAGTAGAAATGGAAGTGGAGTGGCAAGTAGAAAAGGAAGTAAAAATGGAAGTAAAAATATAAGTGAGCATGATTTGAATATTGAAAATGAAAGTAATATAGAACATAAAGGTGCTGAATATATTCCTGATTTGCATGGAGCAGGTAAAGAGAGACAAGCAATAACTTCAATGGTTCAAGATATAGGAATTCCGGGGCAAGTAGCACCTTATCATGCACCATATGATGATTTAAATTCTGAGAAAGCAACTGTATATGATGAAAATGGACTCCCTATTACAAATAACTCAAATAATACTAAAGATGAAAAGAAATTGTGGTCTTGGACAAGTGAGGGGAAATTAAAACTATCATGCTCACAACCAATAATTCCAGTGTCTGTAGTGCAAGGAATCTTAAGAAGAGATAAAATTATTTTAATACCACAAGTAGAAGTTACTGACGTTATTGTTCCAAAAATTTATAATCAAAATATTAAACATGATGTACCAAAATTAGATATAAAGGTAGAAAATGCTCATGTAAAAATTCCAAATGTTAAATATGTGGATAAAGAAATAATTATTCCTATTATTACCGGATATACCCATAAATTTGTTCCAAAATGGGAAATACATGAAGTACCAAGACCTATTGTTAAATACATTGGAGAACAAAAAATTGTAGAAGTTGAAGTTCCAGAAATCAAATATGTAGACAAAATAGTGGAAAGAGAAGTAGTTGTTGATACAATAGAAAAAAGAGTCCCCAAAATTATAGAAATACCAAAATACGTTGATGAAGTTCAGTATGTATGGAAACCTATTGAAAAAATTGTTTATGTACAAAAACTTGTTCCTAAATTTGATGTTAATTTAGAATGTCCTCCACCTTTAATTGTGCCTTATCCAGTGCAAACAGTTAGGCAAATACCACCTGTAATGATTAAAAAAGACACAATAATTCCAGAATATCAGCATTATGATTTAAATTCACCAGAAGGGTCTGTACCTATTCCTGAAGAATATATTAAGCATTATTCAAGAAAACAAAATATTCCAAAAGTGTGCTTTTCATCTTGTTGTGAATCAAATGTAAAAAATGAGGAAAATGAAAATGAATGCATTGATGTATTTCCAAGTTATATTAAAAGGAACTCAAGTGCATCATTTGATAACATATTAAATGTACCCAGTGATTCAAAATTCCCTATAAATGATAATACACATATTTTAAATGAGAGTGAACAACACATTGTTGACGTAAATGCTTAAAAAAAAGAACATTTTATAACTGTCTATATCTATATGTATATATATGTGTATATAACTTTGTATTATTTTATTTCATTGCTTTATTTATTTATGTTATTTCTCTTTTTAAAATGTATTAAACTAATCATTATTTTATTTCTTATAAAAATTATTGTGAAAACTCATTCTTATATTTATTAGAATAGAAAGTATAAATTTTATTTCTATTATGTTTAAAAATCCGTTACATAAATTTCTTTACAATTTTTTGCTTTTGTAATTAAAGTCAACTTTTTTTTTTTATATAGAAATAATATATTACTATTTGTAAATTTGCTTAATTCTATACATGTTCTTATATATACTTATATAGAATAAAACAATTTACATTTTTAAAAAATATTTCATTTTAATTAAATGAACATTTTAAATGAAAATATTTAACTAAAAGAATATCAATTTTATAATATTTCTTTTTTTTTTTTCTCTTTTGTGTTCTTTGTTTTGTTTTTCTTTTTTTCTTCCATTTTTGTTTATTTTTAAAAAACAATTATTTTAACAACTAAATCCTTTTTACATTTTTTTTTTCTTTTTTTTTTTTTTTTAATATTGTTATTATTATTAATTATATATAAATTTTAATAAAAAAAATTATTAACACGTTGAACATTAATCATTTTAAATTTAGAATAAAAAAAATATAATAATAAAAATTATACAGCTGATTACTAATAGAGCCTTTTTTATGACTTTGTTGTCGTTCTCAATTGATTCTCTATTGTATTTTTTCAATAAACATTTTAATTCTGTAAAAATAAAAAGAATAATTTTCTTTATTTAAATTAACAATTAAAGAAATGAATTTTTTTTTTACAAATACTTAATATAAAAAATAAATATTATTTTTTGTAAATAAAATTAGTATTATAATTAACTTTCATTCTCTTTCTCAATATCTTTTAGTTTTTGTTGTAGTTGTACTATAAGGAAAAATAATTTATAATTGCATTCTTTATTATAACTTATTTCCTCTTCATTAAGTTTATTCATTTGTCTATAAAAAATATATATAACACAAATTTAATTAGTATATATATTACAAAGATATAATTTAGTATTTTAATTCAAAAAAAATATATATAATATTGTATTGTATTGTATTATATTGTATTATATTATATAATTTTCTATTTCTTTTTTTAATATTTTTCATTAAAGGACATTCCTAAAAGATTATGTATTCTATTATTATATTTAAATAAAAATATTAATTTTTTTTTTTTTTTTTTGACCTTGTTTTACTTAAATAATTTAATTCTTTGACTATGTAATTATTTAATTTAGAATAATATAATGAATACATATCCATTTCTTCTTATTTTTTTTTTAGACAAAGTATTATTTATATATTATGCCTTTTATTGTTTTAGATTATAAATAGTGTGACTGACATTAAAATATTTTTAAATTTCCTACTTGATATTCTTGCTTTATTTCTCAAAGATAAAAAAATATTTAATAATATAGAATACTTATATATAGAAAAAAAAGGAAATTATATTCTTATGAAATATCATATAAAAAACATTTGATACTTATAAACAAAAAAAAAAATATATTTTAAAATGATTCTTAAAGATAATTTATTTCAATTTAATTAATTAGAACATTATCTTATATGTATTTTTAAAAATTCACATAAAAAAATTATTACTATAAAGTTTATTTTTAATGTATTTAAATTTCCTTTTTTTTTTTTTAATGAAAAATAATAGGGGAAAAAAAAATGTGCAGGTGTATATCGTATTAAAATAATGAATTTATTTTGTATTTAACATATTATAACTTATTTTAATTTATTAAAATAATTTTAAATATAAAAGTTTATTTTTATTTTAATTTCTATCTATAAATGAAAGATATGTATTATAGACATATTTACGCTATTACAAAATAAATATTTGCTTATTTAAAAATTGTCTAGAAAAATACTATCAGTTTTTATAAAAAGAAAAATTTTTATTTAAAAAAAAACTATATAATAATAAAATTTAGGAATATAATTATACAATTATACTAAATAAATCATATGAAAATAAATTAATTTTAAAAGAGAATATTTTATTTATTATCATTTCTTTTTGATGATACAAAAAAATATTATGAAGTGAAAGTTTTTATAACAATTTTATACTTTAATAGGAATAATATTTAATTAATAAAATGTCTTTTAAAAATATAATGATTAATTATAACTAATTTTTTGTTTTCATTTATTAAAAAGTAAGAAAAAAAAGGTTTTGTTTCAAGATGATAATTAAATTCTTTTAAAAATTTTCTTAGATATGGTAAGTTCAATGAATTTGTAACTATATAAAGAGGGAGATCCCCATTTAAAGGAAATGAAAAACGATAATCTAAACAAGAAAAATTTATAGTATTATACGAAAACTGAAATTTTTGCTTAGGATTAAAGTTGTGATATCCAAACCAATAAAATGATTTTTCTGGAAATATATATGGAGCAATGGAATTAAAAGTATTTTTCTTTACATCAAATATATCATAAAATGTTTTACCAAATTTATCATCGTATATAATTTTTCTCCAATTATCTATAAACTTACCATTTTTTCTCATAGGAGAGCAATCCAAAAATCCAATTTTAAATTTTCTGTGTATATGAGAATATAATGGAATATCGTAGCAATCTGTTATAAATATAGAAATATTATTATCATTATCTATTTTTAAATTTCTAAAGTATGCTGATACTTTTTCAGGAGAACTATTATGGATACGACTAAAAAAAAACATGCATAATAAATGAAGAAAAAAACTTATATTTAAGAAGAAGAAAAATTTTTTCCTTTTGTTTGTTTTCTTTGAATTTTCTACACTTATTTTAATTTTATGCAGCATGAGCCCAGTTAATATAGACAAAAAAGGAACACATCCAATTACAAGTTTATGTTCTTTATGCGTACTAAAGGATAGAAATAAAACTTCTAGAAATGTTGCAATATATATAACATAATCTATTCTTGATAATACGTAAAAAAAATTTATTTTTTTTTTTGCTAAGTTATTGTAAAAAATAAAAAAACTATAATAAGTAAAAGGTGTTAAAGTTAAATAAATCGATGGTATGACGCAGGAAAAATAAAAATGAAATGAATGACTTCCAAAAAAAGAATTTTGACCACTCACGAAATTAAATAAAAAGAAATTAAAAAATGAAAAAGTTATTTTCCCATAATAATACGAATCTATCACTACAGAAATAAATAAAAATATAACAGCATATGAAATTCCAATAATAAAGACTTCTTTATAATTTAATACATATTGATTATTAAATATTTTTATAAAATAAAGAAAATATATGCATAGCCAAAACACTGCTTCATTTGGTCTAAATAGAACACAAAAGGAACTAAAAAATAAACTTAGTAATAAATTTTTAACATGAAAATGTTTTATTTTAATTAATTCTTTTGAATTATCACTGGGATGAGCATTTTTGTTACAGTTAAATAATTTTTCATTTCTTATAAGATCCTTACTTTTTCTTTTTTCATATATCTTATTTGTGCTATCATCATATGAAGTATAATTTTTATCTTCACAACTTGAAGAATTTTTAATTTCTGTTATATCTTTTCTTTTCTTTAAATCACTTATTGCGTTCTTTTTTTGCATTTCTTCCTCCTTTAAATTGGTAATTTTTACTATTTGTGAATTTTTTTTCATTATAGAGTTATCACTATTATTATTTAAATTTTTGTTTTCTAGAATGAAAGGGTAATAGTTTTTTGATAAAAAATAGACACCCCATATATTAAATAAACATTCAAATGAAATAGATGATGTTCTACAAATACAGTAGATATAAAACCAGCAAAAAAAATAACAAATTAAAATTGTAAAGATTCGATTATCATCATTTTCAATTTTATTATTTTTATATAGTACCATATACCAAAGTTTGATCAATTTCAGCAATCCATAATCGCAGAATGCAGCACATATTCCTTGAAAAATTTTAGGAGCATAAATAACAGAAACAGGATAATCTAATTTAGTAATTTTCAGAATATAAAATAATATTGCATATAAAAAGGGATGAACAACTGATCTTAAAGATATACAAGGTTCCCACTCCCAGGGCATATGACCATAACCAAAAACCCAGTAATGAGAAATTTCTATTGATTGAGCATATTCATCAGGAAAAAAAGAAGTTATAACAAATAAAGAATTAAATAATCTAAGAAAAACAAAGAAGAAAAGACATCTTTTAGAATATACAATTTTTTTTAATATAGGTATACTACATTTAATAAAATCACAATAAAGCATCTTTTATATAAAATAGCAATAATAATATAACTTTTTCTTTAAATTTGTATAATTATACACAATATGAATTTAAGAAAATAAAAAAAAAAATAAATAAAAATAACAAAAAGTCTTTTTTACCAAAAGTATTAATATAAAAATAAAATTCAAAACATAATTTATTACTTAAATAATAATGATTTTTATAATATTTTATAAAAAAAGTATTATTTAAAAAAAAAATTTCCTCAATTATTAACGTTTTTATTTTTTTTTTTTTTATTTTATATATGCCATAAATTTGTAACTTGAGCCCTGTGTATAATTCTTTTTTTTCTCATTTTTGTACGCTTATACACTTTTTTTTTGTGCTTACATTAGTAATTTAATTTTTAATTAATCGATAATTGCTGTGATTAATGAAAATTATTTTCTGTTTTATCTATAAATTTTTAAACATATAAATTTAAAAAATTTTCTCTAAAAGAATTTAATTAAATTAAAAAATAAGGATTTTTATAAAAAATTGAAATAATGTACTGCTTATTCATTTTCTAATATATTTGTCAATCCCTAGGTTTATAACGATAAAATAATTCTTAGTTTATAATATTAAATATTCTTTTATAATAATTTTTTATAAAAATTCCTAAATAATCAAACTACTATAACATTATTTATGTACACATTTTTTAGAGAATTTTTAACCACGGAAAAAAAAAGAAATACACAAAGTCTATTTTGTAAAATAAAAAATAATACAGTATTAAAATAATAGAACATATGTAAATATTTAAAATTAAGAATGTTAATTCTGTAAAAGAATATATAAATGAATTTATCTTGTCAAAAATAAAAAAAAAAATAATAATAAATTATAACTTAATACTAGTTAAGTTATACAATTGTAAATAGTATTTAAATTAAAAAAATAAATAAAAATTATATTTCATACAACATTAATGATATAATTTATACTGTGATCTGCATTGAATAGTTGATGCATTAAACCATTAATGTGAAGTACATTTAAAATATAATTCATAATCAATATCTGCAATATTTATAGAAATGTGTATATAATTTAAACTAAGATTTCATCTTTATAATGTAAATGCATACAAAACAGGTTATTATAGTAGAATTATGCATAGTATTTATTGAAAAAAAAAAAAAAAAAGAAGCTATATTAATATATATTATTAAAAATATTAAAATTAGAGTATAGTAAAAAAAATATTTAAAGAAGGTCTTATTTTTTCCTAGATTTCACAAATAATATTAAATTGTATATAAACTATATTTTTAAAAAAATAATATACTCAAATTTTAACTTATCTTTTAATAACTGCAATTACTGCTGTTCTATTTCATTCACAGGTTTAAATTTATCGTTAAAATAATCATAGTTCTTATAAGACAATGGTTCATTTAATAAATTATCTAATATGTTATTTATCCCATCAACAACCACATGCCCCGTTTTTTCAGTTTTAGGAACTATAATTCTCCCACAGTCTTTTGGAATATTTTTATGCCTTTCTAATGTAGAACCGTCTAAAGCACAATTAATTTTATCGAATATATTACTTCCTGTTTTCAATGTTGGCCTTTCTTGTCTGGAATAAATTGGATCAGGATTGTAAAATGGATATAAATCATACAAATTAGTAGTATTGTTTTTTTTTATACTTCTAACTGACGATTCCAACACATCTATCATTATGTTTACAGCATCATCTAGATAGGTGCCTACTGCTAAAGTTAATTTTTTAAATACATCAAACTTCTTTTGGTTTGGATAATTTATATAAGATAATTTTGGTCCTTGAATTATATATTCATATTTTGATGCATATGGTTCATTCATATTAGAACTGCACACATTCATAGCACGGTTTATTCCATTTTTTAAGAAAGAACAATTGTCTTTATCCTTTACTAAATAATAAAGATGTGGTGGCATATGTTTGAAATAATTATAATTTATATAAGGAGATGTATTTTCATATCCTGAAAAGGTTGAATTACATAAGGAATTAAATTCATTATTATGTAAAGGAATATGTGAACCCATCCTCCCATAAAAAGGATTTTTTTTGGAATATGAATTTAAATTATAAGAATCAGTGAAGGGAGAACTTTTCTGAATATTAGTGCTTCCTACATATAAAGGAGAGGCCATATTTTCTGTAGAAACTAATTGTGCATTTTTTATTAAGTTATGGGGTGTGTTATACACATTGGGTGTATTATTTGTAGGAGTTTGCATATTTAAATAATCATAATTCTCTAAATTTAAAGGGTAATTCATATTCCAAGCTGTGTTTACATCAACATTATAAAAATTACCATTACCACTTCTTAATTTTCTGTTAAATGCTGAAGAATTGAATTGATTATAATTATTATTAGGATATAATATTTTATTTTGAGATGAATCATTTAAAAAAGAATTATCGTAACTTTTTATAGATGTTACATTTTGTCCGTTTGCAACTTGTCCACTTATTTGTTCCGGTACATGCAATATATTTGCATCGTCATAACTAATATCATAAGTAATATCATTGTCCGGTGTATTAATTGCGGTATTTCTGTTTTCAGAAGCATTTTGAACTATATTTTCTGTATTAATTGTATCTTTTGACAATTTCTCACATTGATTTACGTTTAAAATGTTTTGTGAATCACTTGATTTATCATAACTTGAATTATTCATTTTTGTAAACTTTATGATTTTTTATATGTAATTATTTTTCATTTGTCTTTAATTTTTATAACTTAAACATATAGTTGTATATTTATCGAATAATTTAAAAATAAAAAAGATAGAGGTTTTTATAAAATATGACCTAAAATATTTGTTTTAAAACTTTATTAAAAATAAAGAAAAAGCGAAAAGAAAAAGAAATAGAAAAATAAAAAAAAAATAAACAACTAACATAAAAAATAAATACTACAAATGGTATGTTAGATTAAATAATTTACAATTACTTTAAAAGACATCATAGCAATAGATTTCAAATATATTTTTAAAATTGAAACATAATTCCATAATAATTATGATATAATATCTATATTAAAAGTTATTTATTTGTTTTTTTTCTGTTAATATATTATATAATTATATATTTTATTATAGTTAATTTTTGTTTTGTTTTGTTTTGTTTTTTAGTTAAAAAAAAATGTGCACACTATATCACACACATGAAAAGTCAATTTTTTATTTTTTTCTGTACAGTCTATAACTTTTTTTTTAATTCTTGTGCATTATTAATTTTTACAGCTAATATATATATGTTAAAGGATTCTAATAACTTTTTTTTTTTATTTTATTTTTCCACATAAAACATTTACAATTAATGTTGTGATATAAACAAATTAAGGAAGAAAAAAAAAAAAAAAATCATATAAAATATACTTTAAAATATTCACTTTAACATCATATAAATACTTTATAATTTTTTTTTATATTTTTAGACAATTATGCTACAATTACATAAAAAAGGAGTAAAAATATTAATTTTAAAGTCTAAGTTAAAAACTAGTATTACTATTTCCATTTTTTTTTTTTTATTTGTTATGAATAAAATTTTAATTTTTTTTATAAATTTACACTTAAAAACTATTTTTTAAATTGAGATGGATACTACGTATTATTAACATTTTAAAATTTTCTTTTCTTAAAAAAAACTTTTTTTATTGCTGTAATTTTCTTTGATTAGTTATTCTTAACAGATATAATTACTATTGGTTTTTGCTATTATTTTTTTTAAATTTTGAATATATATTCTTTTATACTTTTCTTTTTTTTTTCTTTTTGATAATTTATTCAGTCAACAATGATAAAATAAAATTTTAATTTACAAGAATTAGATAAATGATTTTTGTAAATCATTAATTTTTTAAAGAAAGTGTTAAATAAATTTAAAATCTTAAAGAGTTACATAAAATGAACCATATTGTTAATAATGCATAAAAAAAAAAAAAAGAAATAAAATAAAATAATTTATATATATATATTATCACAGAAAAATGAAATATTAATTTTATATTATTATTTATAATGATATAAAGATTAAAAATGAATTTAAGCTTTATATGCTCTAGATTTCCTTCTTCCTCTTGCTTTTTCAAATTTTCTTCCTTTTGAACGAACATAAGGTCTTGCTTTAGATTTTGGAACACCAGGTGCCTTACCAAAGTGTTTTTCAGCCGTTCTTGCTTTGGTTGGTCCTCTTAAAAGTATACATTTTTTTCCAGTAGGATATTTCAAAGCTAATTGATCAAAAGTTAAGCATTCACCACCAGCATCTAAAATTCTTTTTCTAGCACTTTCTGTAAATCTTAGTGCGCATACTTTTAATTTTTTACAACTAAATAATCTCTTGTCATCTAAATAAAATAATGGTTAAAACATGGTTAAAAATAATATATATATAAAACACTTTTGATTTATATCTTAACATTTAAATGCAATTAAATATATATATATATATATATATAAGAAATAAAAAATTTAGTTTCTATTTCTATTAGATATATTAAAAATTACGAATTATATAATATGCAACTCAAAATTAATGAATATAAATTGATAATAATAATCACATATTTATATTTTATTCAATTAATAAACAATAAAAAAAATAAAAAAAAATTTATATTCTTTATGTTAATCAAATAATGAAAAAATAACAAAATAAATTTTATAAATTCTTAATAAATATAATCAGAACGTTCTACCATCTCCATTAATAATGTCAGAAGACCGTCGTGATTCGTAGAAACTTATTCATCATATGTATTTAATTATATATGTATGTAAATTATAAAAATAAACGAACTATTTTTTAATAATTATTATTACCTGTTATTGAACCAACAACAACTGCGACGTCGTCTGGATGTTTTATCATATGAGCTTGTAATTTAGATAATGATAATGGGGGCCTAAAACGTTTAGGCATAATAAGTCTTTTAGCAATTATTTTATTAAAATTAGCATTCGTTCTTCTTGCTAAAAAATTATATAACTTCACCAACAGCCTCATGTATGGGTTTTTTGAAACCAGATGTTTTCTTCCATGCTTTTTTATTCTTCCCACATTTTTAAGAGCGATACCCTAAAAAAAAAAAAAATTATTACATATTTTCCTCGAAATATTTTATAATTTTTAATATGCATAGATAATTTTATGCAATTAAATTTAATTTTATGTATTTATTTTTTTCTATTTTAATTTATTTGTCGCATTAAAATAGCCATTCTATGAAATTTATAAAAATGTAATAAAATTCATTTCTATTTTTAAATATGAAAATATACTTACCATATTTTTAAATCAGTTATAAAAAGAAATAAAGTTTTTTAAAAAAAAATAGATAAAAATACCAAAGTATATTTAAAAAAAAAAATAATTTTAATTTTCTACTTAATTGTAATAATATTTTTTTTAATAAAAAAATAATATATATGAAACAATAAAAAATTCTTAAAATGAATTAAATCATTTTGTTGTATAATTTTTCTTCAATACATAATATATAAAGTAAAATACAGAAAAAAAATATTTCTTTTTTAAATTATATATTTATCCATAATGTATTTATCCTTTTATTTATACATATATATAACATATAATTTTTTTTTTTTTTTTTTAATGCATTAAAAAATTTTCTTATAAAAATATACACTTATTAATACATTAATTTCTTCAATGATATAACCCCTTTTATAACATGACTATATGAAAAAAAATTTAATAATGAATGATATATTATTGATATATTGTTAATTTCTTAAAACATTAAGAAAAGAAAAAGGCATATTAAGAAAATATATAAAATAAATCATAGTTTATAAAATAAAAAATTATATATATTTTTTGATATGCAATATATAAAGTATTATATATTGTAAAAATTATTTTACATTTTTTTTTATGTTTTGCATAATATCAAAATAAAAATTGATTACAAAATTCAATAAAAGATATTTTTTTTTATAATTTAATATTAGTAGAAAATAAAAATAAAGTTATTATATGTTTTTTTTTTTTTTTTATAAATAGAAGATTAAAAAAAAATATTTGCTTTTAATCTATAAAATTAACATTGTAATTTACGAAATAAATATTTTAAAAAAGCTTAACTTTTCTATAAAAATTAAGTAGGAAAATTTTTTTTTTCTGTATATATTTTTTACATTTAATTTAAAATTGATATTATTGTAAATTATTTACTTTTAATTATTATTCATCTTAAGTTTATTTTATCTACTTTTGAATAAAATTTAATTGGAACATAAGTTTATTTTATATTATTTTATTCTTATTTTTCTTTTATTGATTATCTTTTTATTTAAATATATATTTATTTTTTTTGGTATTCAGTTGAACGAAAATGGTTAAAACTATAGATAAATCATTAACAACAAATGTAAGTTTTTTAAAAATACACAAAATTAAAAGATATATAGAATATTTTTATGGTTTGTAAATGATATAAATGAATTTTTTTTTAATATTTTATATATAATTAGCATATTTATTTTTTTACAAATTAATATTAATGTTTTTCATATTCTGAAATATTTTATTGCCTTTTTAAACTTTAAAAATATAGAAAGAAATAAATCTTAAAATATATGGATATATACTATAAATTTTGCAATGTTTTTTTGTTTAATCATATGCATATATATATATATATATATATTTGGATATATTTTACTTTTAATGTATTGAATTTTTTATATATTTTTATTCTTCTTAATTTTTGTTTTTAGATACAACAATATCACATAGTTGGTAGAGCTGTTCCAACTGAAAAAGATAAAAACCCTAATGTTTATCGAATGTGTATATTTGCAAAAAATGAGACAAATGCAAAATCTCGATTTTGGTATTTTATGAAAAAAATAAATAAATTAAAAAAATCAAACGGAGAAGTGTTAGCTTGTGAAAAAATAAGAGAAAGATTTCCATTACGAGTAAAAAATTATGGTGTTTTATTAAGATATGATAGTAGAACAGGAACACATAATATGTATAAGGAATTTAGAGATACTACCAAAGAAGGAGCTATTTCTCAGTTATATTCAGAAATGGCCGGAAGACATAGAGCAAGAGCATCTTCCATTAGTATTATAAGAATATCTGAAATTAGTTCTAATTTAGTTAGAAGACCACATATTAAACAGTTATTAAAAAAAAAACTAAGATTCCCAGCATTACATTTGCCTACATTGAAGAGAGAATTTAGAAAAAAATATTCAGCTAAAAGACCATCTACATACAGAATGTAAATTAGCATAATTCAGTGAAAAATAATATTTTATTATTTCTATTGGATAAAATAAATTGTATTTTGATAAATTATTAAAAAAAAAAAAATTGTTTTTATTTTAATTTTTTTTTTCTTATTTTTATTCTTTTTTTTTTTTATTATTTTTAATTAAACTTTAAAAACATTTATTTTTAAGGAGTTTAAAGTAAAATGAAAAATATATGATATCTTCTATAAATTATCTTAAAAATAAAGAAAAATATTAAAAAATATAAGTTAAAATTTCACTCATTAATCATAGTTTATTGGTTTACTATAATTAGAACACGTAAGATTTATATTCATATTATGAAAAAAATACTTTTAAGTTTTGCATTTTGTCTATTTTAAAGAATTATAGTTGCAACTTTTTCTTAAAATAATCCTTAACTTTAATAATAAATAAGTAAATGTATTTCGTTAAAAATAAAATCAAAAGTACACATCTATATGAATATTGTTCTCTTGATATCATAAATATTATTTAAATTTTTATTACTTTATTTTATTTTATATAATTTTATACTTTTTCTTTTTTCTTTTTTCTTATTTGAAAACATGTGATAATTTATGCATTTAAGCACATTTACTTAATTGTAATATGAAAAAATGAATTTAATAGAATATTCTTTAAATAATTAATGTTTTATACATAAAAGAGAAATTTATAAAATATCTCGAAACTTAAATTTATTGTAAATAAAATTATTTTTTTTACATGATTTAATGCTATTTTTTTTTTTTTTTTTTTTTGTATTTAACATTGAAAAATTATATTTATTACTTATTTTATTTGTATTTATTTTTATTTTATTTATTTATTTTTTTTTAATTATTTATGCAAAAGTTTCTTCATAATTTGAAAAATTTTTTTTTTCGTAATTTATTGAAGGCAAAAATGATGCACTAAATAATGAGTTACCATAATTGCTTTTTTTTTGCATATCCCTATATATTAATTACCATTAAATATTGGCTCTCTTCGGAGATGCCGTTTGTTAAAATTGGAACGATACAGAGAAGATTAGCATGGCCCCTGCGCAAGGATGACACATGACGTTCGAGAAGGAATGTAATTTTTTTTTAAATAAATTTATTATTAAAAAGTATTATAAAAAAAATTTGAATATTTTGAATTAACATAAAGGTTCAATTTTTTAATTCATTTTCAATATTAAAAAAGTTAATTTTTTTTTTTTTATATTTTAAATAAATGATTGATTATTTTTATTTTTTATGAATAAAAATAGAGAATTTAAAAATACCAAAAATAAAATATATAAATTAAACGGGCAAACCTAAGCCATATATAAATATATTTTATTAAAAAAATGAAAAAGATATATAAATACATTAATTGATGTAGAAAATGGCAAAAGACATTTATTTTTATTTCTTATGTAAATACATAATCATAAATATTTTTGTTATTTTTACATATATACGTAAATGTACAATTAAAATGTAAAATAAAAATAAAGAACATTATGTGTGGAAAAGGCAAAATCAAATAATGAAAAAGTGGTATGGCTAGTGTTATAAATAAAAAAAATTTTAATTTTATGTAGTTATTAAAAAGATTGTAATACAGTATATATCTTTAATTCCATAAAAAGAAATATAAATTTCTAAAAAATTTTGAGATTTTTTCCTTTAAGAGAAAATTTTTTTATGAATACATCATTTATTATTTCTCTTAACGTATATAAGTAAGAAACCTAAGAAAAAATAAATAAATATTTATAACTGTGAAATAATAGAACTTAAGGAATATAACATTTTCATCATTTTCCATTATATTTTGCATAATTACAAAATATAGCATAAACTTTTGTAACAAAGTACTTTTACGTTCATTATTGCAAAGTTGAACATATAAATTTCCCTGAGGATATATTTATCTTTAACTATTGTTGCATATGATTCTTCTCGCTTTTAAAAATTAAATTAAGTAATAATTTTGTCTATTTCGCATCACATTTGAATTTTAATATAGGAATATATCTAACTCATGTATGCTATCAACTACTCAAAAACACAAAATCAAGGACTATCTGATTTCTAGTGTTTTGTTTTGGTAAATTTATCTTTGCATAATAATGTCTTATTAATACTTATTTATGCTTCATATTTACTATATCCTCCATATATTTGTGTTCTCAAGTTATTTATAATAAAAACTTTAGCATAAACATATTATCTATTACCTTTTTATACCACCTCAGCGAGAATCATCGTAAGTCCTTTGCATATCAAGATATTAATTAAAAGATTCTTAAAAAAACTTTAATAAAGAAATTAATAAAAATAAATAAAAAACTGTAAACACAATTCAGTAAATTCTTAGAATACTCTATTATATTTTTAATTTGCAATAAATACTTCATGTGTTTCCTTTTATATAAATAAAGTGTGTATTATGTATTATTACATAGTATATTTTTAACAGGGAAAGAAAGATATATAGAACGATTCAAAATTAAAAAGAAAAAAGTAAAATATTGATTAAATTTATTTTGTAATTATGATAATTTAATGTTTCATTTTTTCTAATTTTTCATCTAGTAATCATTTAAATAATTTTTATATACAATATTTGATATAAATAAAAAGTTATATGAGAGTAAGTATATATATTGATGTAACTAAAAATATAAAAACGATAGTTTTCTATATTTTTTATGTTAAAGGACTAGCTAGAAAAAGAGAATACTGTTTTAATATATAATAGAAAACCTAAATATAAATTAAACATTAAAAATTTATATATAATTTCTTTTAACACTCAAAAAAAATTCATAAAAAAAAAAAAACATTTATCTTATTTACATAGTATAAAATGAAAAATGTTTAAAAAAAAAAATATATAATTTAAAGTACAAACTATGGATAATACTTTTTTAATGAAAAATAACAAACGTCTGAAAATCAAAAAGGAATAAATTAATTCTAAAAAATTTAAAAGAGAATTAAATTTCATAAGGTATTAATTCTAAAATAATTTTATACAAAAAAAAATTTATAATTAAAACTAAAATTCCCCCACTCAAAATGTATAAGTTTATAATTACTAAATAGTCAAATTGTTTTAAAAAAAATGTAACATTTATAAAAAATTAATGATTTAAAGAAAATATTTTTTTTATAGAAGTATACTAAAAAAAAAAAAAGAAATTAATAGAAAAAAAGTAGATTAAATCCTCTTAAAGTTACAGAATATAATGGTGGTTGTCTCATATTAATAATATTTTGTTATTAAAAAAAATATATATAGCATAGGTTTTGTTTTAAAAAAAAAATTATTACTATAATAATAAATACATTTTCATACATGCATATATAGCTCCTTTTTAATATTAAATAAAATTGTATAAAAATGTTATTGCTCAAATTATCAAATTATTTCTCATAAATTTTAATTGTACCCCTGGCGGGGATCGAACCCGCAACCTTTGGATTAGAAGTCCAACGCGCTATCCAATTGCGCCACAGAGGCTTCAATACTTTTGTTATTTCATTAATATATATAAAATAAAAAAAAATTAAAAAGTTAATATATAAATGTATTTATATACATATATATATATATATATTTATCTATAAGATTTTTTATTATTTTTTTTTTATAATTTAATATTTTTGTAACGTATGTATAATTATTTGAATAATTAAGTATAATCACTCGAATTTTTTATATATAATTATTCCTTTATATACATAAGAAATATGTAGTAAATATTATAAAAAAATTTCATACATTTTCCGGAATATTATATATTTCTTTGTAAAAAAGCTAAAAGAAATATAATGATTGAATTGTATTTTTTTTTTTTTTGTATATTCATATAAAAAGGTTCTTATTATAATTTATACAGATGAAATGCAATTTTTTAAATTTACGTATTATCCCTATAAAAAAATCCTGTGTTAAAAAAAAAAAATTTTTTTTTAAAAGTTGTTTTTTAATTTTAATACCATTATTAGAACTTCCAAAAATTTTTACATTCTAATTTCTAATGAAGATAATTCTAAATTATTATTTTTATTAAATTATTAATTTTAATTTAAATTTACTTAACATTATTATAAAGCTATAATACTGAAAGTAACATAAAAAAAAGAAAAAAAAACATATAATACCGTTAGGCCTTAGTTTTTTTTTTTTTTTTTTTTTTTGAATTTTAATTGTAATGTTAATAGACAATTCCTAATTTTTTATATAAAACAAAACAGTAATTTTATATTCAAATATAATACGCTTTTATAAGAACAATTCTAAATGAAAAATGATTTTATCAGTTAATTTTCAGAACTTTAGATTAATTTTTATTAAAAGTAAAAATTATTAAAAAAAAATTTTATAGTTTTAACGTAATTTTTTTTTAAAAGTTATCGTGAGAATATGTAATTGATCCACTTAAGTTGTTCAGTGAAGTTATATAATTGCTATCAAACCTTTTATATATAGAAAGGAAAAATATTTTTCTCCTAAATGTTTACATACTCCCTCGAACAATAAAAACATGAATAATCCATTTCAAATTTACCATTAGGAATTCAGGAATTTAAAGATTTCTTTTAGTTTATATTTGCTCATATGTTTTTATATTTTAAAAAAATAAGATTAAAAAAATTATCTTTTTATCAACATTATTTTTTTATTTATCCTTAGTTAATGTAATTTTTTTATAATTGTAATTGGTGTAATGACACATGAACATTTAGCAAAAAATATTTAAAAAAAATAAATTTATTATGCATACATAAAAAAATTATGAGACTGCAAAAAAAAATAAATCTATAATGCTATAGAAAAGTTCGTAATTTTTTCATAAATTTTAAATGAATAATATTTTATAAGTATATGTTTTTTTTGTATTAAAAGTCAAAAAAAAGTTTGTATTTTTTTTTTTTTCAATAAATTACCTTTTTTAAATAAAATTTTAATTCTCTCTCTCTATAAATATTTTTATATGTAAATGTATAAAAAAAAAAAAAAATAAAAAAAAAAATAAAATTCATATTTATATTCATTGAAAAATATAATTTTATAGAATATTTAAATCAAATGTATGTTCTGTATTGATTCATTTAATATTATAAAAAAAAAAAGAATGAATATTATGTGTCTCTCCCCTCACTCATGAATAAGTATAATTAAAAATATAGAAAAAAAAAACTGTATATGATAAAAAAAATTTAATTTCTTTCATAAATATAATAGTTACAAAAACAAACATAATGAAGTGGTTATAATGAGTAAAAAAAAAATGAGATATGATTAAAAAATATAAAGATGTCTCTCTCAGCATTCATGAATAATTTTTAAATATTTTATATTATACTTAACAATAAAGGCAAATGAATAATACAAATATATAAATATTTTATGTATTATGCTCATAAAAATTTAATTAAAGTAATATATTTATAGAATAAATTAAAAAAAAAAAAGCATTTTTTTAATTCAAAAATAATAAACAAAAAAAAAAAAAAATGAAATAAAAGTAAAAAAAACATATAAATGAATAAATAAATACATATTTAAATAAAAAAAGCGAATAATAAACAATATAAGAGATTCACTACTTAGAATTTATATGATGGACTATATGCTGCAAATGAAAAAATAGCCGCCGTTACACTTGCTGAAAAAAAAAAATATAAATATACATATATATATACATAAAATACAATTATATTAAAAATAAAATAAGATCAAATATTATATGTGTACAAAATGATATTTATAATAATGTATTTAGAATTTTATAAGTCTAATGTATTCTGTAAAAAGTTAATATGTATATGAAATAAAATTACCAGAAAAGAAAACTGTTATAATCCAAGACAAAAAAACAGTTCTAAACAGTTTTAAATTTACACAAGATGTGTTTAAAAATGATAAGGAAAATTTTTTCTTGCTTGCTATACCAAAATTTTTATCTTTATCACAATCTAAAGAATCGTCTAATATTTTCAAATTCTTTCTTTTGTTTGCTGATGTTTTGGCTTCAACTAAACCAACACCGATAACACTAGAAACGGCACAATGGGTAGAACTTAATGGAATACCACATATACTAAAAAATAAGACTATTAATCCTGATATTAATTCTACAGTAAAACCTCGAGAAGGTGTAATTTTAATAAGCTTCATTCCAACAGTTTTAATAACTTTATATCCTAGCAAGGATAAACCTAAAGACATAGATAATCCACCAAATAATAATATATACCACTGAACTTTTATTTTTCCTTTTATTCCATTATTATATGTATTAAATACAGCAGCAAATGGGCCAATTGCATTGGCTGTATCATTTGCACTTTGTGCTACTACACCTAAAATTGCACTTATAATTTGTAATGAAGAAAAAACTATTTCCGTTTCTGGATCAAAATTTTCAATTAACATTTCTGGTATATTATTATTTTCAATTGATTTTTTATCATCTATTATATCGCTTTTAAAACTTATTTTCTTAATATTCATTATATTTTGATAATCTTTTTCATGATCAACTTTTTTTTTTTCAATTATTTCAATTGGAATATGTGCATTAGTTTGTGTTCCTTGAGTTTCATTTGATGCTACTGAATTTAAGCTACTGTTTTTTATATTACAGAAATTTCCTTTACCATTTTTTTCTATATCAATCATTTCATCTCCATATACTTTTTTATTTAAATGATAATTTCTTATTCTATTGCTATATATAACATATATGATGAATGAGCCAACACATGTTAAAAATATAGATATTCCAAGGCATATCAATGAGGAATAAAAAACATGAAATGTACTCCAATCTTGAAGATAACATGGTG
Organism: Plasmodium relictum; assembly: GCF_900005765.1. Lineage (NCBI taxonomy): Eukaryota > Apicomplexa > Aconoidasida > Haemosporida > Plasmodiidae > Plasmodium > Plasmodium relictum. The sequence goes on from NC_041690.1 coordinate 2,212,059, forward strand.
AAGAAATAAACTCTTTACCATCTTTTAACATTTTACATTTTATATCTAATACAATTGGATTATGAAATACTAAAAATACACTAAAAGGTAAAGTTATTAAAAAAATCAAAAACCAATAGGATCTTTTAATAATAGTAAGCGAGTTATTTCTTCTTAATATTAAAATACGTAATAAACAAAATGCCAAAGCAGAACATGTACTCGCTAGTAGGGGAGCTGCAAACCATGAAATAACAATACTATGTATTTTCTCCCATTTTATTGACTTTTTATTTCCTGTAGCTAATCCAAAACCCATCAAAGCTCCTATTATGCTGTGTGTAGTTGAAACCGGTATTCCAGCAAAAGTTGCAATAGCTAGCCAAACAGTTGCTCCCATTAAAGCACAACACATACCTAGCATTAAAAATTCAGGCGCATCGTAAAATACTTGAAAATTTATTATTTTTGAACGAATTGAATCCGTAACAGTTCCACCTAATAAACTTGCACCTAAGGCTTCAAAAAAAAAGGCGACTATAATTGCTTTTTTTACTGATATTGCTTTTGATCCAATAGAAGTACTAAAAGTATTTGCTATATCATTGGCTCCCGTAACAAATGCCATAAAAAAACATGCTATACCGCTTGTGATGACTAACCATAACATATCAGGATTTGTAACCATTTGATTTTTTTATTCAATTTCTTCTTTTTTTTTTATTACTTAATCTACAAAAAAAAAGGAAATAAAAATATGAAATCAATATAAATATATTAAACAAATGTAAAGTATATATATAAAAATATTGAAAATATGCTTTATTTTAAAAAATTGTAATAAAATAAATAAAAACTTAGATCATAATAAAATATAAGCAATAAAAAAAAAAAATATAAATATGTATCTTTATTAAAATCTTATACATAACATTATTCCTATATTATGAAAAAATATATAAATAGTAATGACATATATAAATATATTATTGTAACTATTTTCATTTTTCTTATTTTTTTCTTTTTATTTTTTATAATTAAATAAGTCTGTGTATACAAAATTCAAATATCATCTTCCGTCTTATAATAAAATTTATATATAATTCAATTTTTAAATATATATATTTTATACACATAACTATAATTATATGCAAGCATATGATTTAAAACGGGCATACAGTATTTTTTTTTTTTTTAACTACTCATTTTTTAATTATTTAAAACATACTTAAAGTAACAAATTTAATTACGGAAAGTTGTGATATAAGAAGTTAAGATTTAATTTTAATCTTCTCTTTAACCTTCTTTTTTCTTTTTTCCCCTTAATTTTTGTCTTATTTTTTTTTCTTTAAAGTGAATCTCTTATCTTTATTATTTATTCTCTCTATAATTTTAAATTTCTTATTTATTTTTTTTTTTTCTTGATAATGATTAATCTTCTTTTAAATTATGTTTTAACATCTGAATATTAAAGCAGAAAAAAAATTTTTTTATTTTCCTTTAACACATTAAAAATTTTATTTTAACGTACAGAATATATATACTACTAAAATTTTATGAAATATATATATATATATATATATATAATTTAAATGTTAATATTTTTATTATTTCAATCTCTTTATTATAAAAAAAAAATTTTTTTTTCCTTCTGTGGCTTCATAAAATGAATATGTAATACTATAAATGTATATTAATTGAAATAAAGGAATATAATTTAAAAGAATGTGTGCATAAATATGAAAATTATATTAATATATGTAAAATTTATGATATTAAAAATTTGCATAAAATTATATTCAAATATATTGTTACATTTTAATCACTAAGAATGTGGCATGTATGATATTATTTATAATTTTTTTATAAGTTCAAATAAAATATAATATTATATATATAAAATATTTTTAAACAAAAAATTACGCATGGAAAAAATTAAAAATTCACTAAATATTTCTTAAGTTTTAATTTTTTTTTAATTCTTACATTTTATATAAATTTATATTTTATATTCATGAAAGTCTGCTTTTTTATAAATAAAAATCCAAAAAAAATATATTTTTTTACTATATTTTTAAAAAATCTATAAAAAAAGTAAAATAGTTATATAAAGAAATTTTTGCATCCTCATTCAAAAACTTAATTTTATATAAATAATTTCTTTTTTTGTTTATTTTATTTTAATTTCTATATATTTCTTTATATATATATATATATATATTTTTTTTTTTTTTTGAGTATATATAAAATTTACCTTAAAAAAAAAAATTCTTGTAATTAAATTGAGTATTCATGAAAAAAAAAATTTCAAAAAAAAAACAATAAAAAAATATATGTTACATTTTAAAAATTTTTTTACTTCATGATTTGTATAAAACAATATCATCTAATTTTTTTTTTAACATAAAAAAATACTACTTAAGTAGTTATTTTTAAGAAATAACAAAAATTTTCAAACTTCATAGATGTAACAAAATAAAATTTTTATTGGCGAATTTTATTTACTAAAAAAGATAAAACGTATAACATGAAAACATAGACTTTAAATGATTATGATTTATTTTTTTCTTTTAATTATTTAAGCGAAAATCTAATTTTTTTTTAATTTTAAATATTTGCTTAATTAAAATATAAAAGAAAAATTAAATTACATTTGCAACTTATATTCTATAACCCTTTAAAATGTTGAAAGATACCTACATATATACATGCTTTAGTAATTTTTATGTAGTTATATAAATTTAAAAAAATAATAAAAAAACAAGAACGTTCTTTCATTTGAACAACTCTTGAAAGTTTATATCATAATTTTTTATTTTTATTTTATTCAAATGACTTATGCTTATTAAATTATTGGATATGTAAAAAAATAAAACTTCTACAAAAAATTCTTTATTTTTTATAATATCCTACTAATTTAAAAAGTAAAAAGATAAAGTTTTTTTTTTTTTAGAAATCGTAATTATTAATTAAAAAAATATATATATATCATGAATATATTTATTTGTGTATTTTTCATGAGATGTAGATAAAATTATGTATATTTGGATTTTAAGTTGAATATAAGAGTAATAAAAAATAGAATTATAAATATATTCTTTAAGAATCCTTTTTAATTAAAAGATGCTTTAAATAGAATGTTTGTGTTACCTAGTTTTTGATAAGGATAAATGTAGCTAACTGTAAAAGCACATTTTTAATTATAAAAACATAATTATTTTCATTTAAAATGAATAAACAAATGAGCCATAAATAAATATATATATAATTAAGTTAATAAAATATATTATATATATATATATATATACATTGCGATTTTAGAAGTTTATTGAAAATATATAAAGTTGTAAATATATGTTAATAATATTATCTTTGAATATACATAATTGTTTTCCAAAAAATACAAGATTATCATTTTAATTCATTATAAGCATTTCAGTATTATTGCTTTCTTCTATATTTCCTAAAATTAGTAAGATTTTAAAGTGGGTTGATAATTTTTTTAATAACTTCAATATATTTTACATATTCAAACATCTCTTATCATTACAATTTTTTATATATTCTTGTTATTTTATTTTAAATTTTTTTTTTTTTGTTCAATTGCATAGAACTATTACTTTTTTTTACTATCCCAAATCTTAATAAAAAAATATATTGTATGTATATTTTGTAAAGTTTTAAAGCTTATATAATTTGATATTTTATTTGATTTTGTTTAAAAAGTATTGTTTGAAAATGTTTTTTAATTTTATATAATTTTAAATTAATAATGCATACAACAACAAAAAAAAAAAAAATTAAAGGTGAAAATTATTAATGGATATATATATTCCTCTATAAATAATGATGAAATTCTATCATTTTCTGTCAAACAATTTCTCTCATATATATATATATGTATAAGGGGATTATTTTATTTCTTTTAAATTTTTCTTATTGTCCAATTCGAATTTTAATTTACGGCATAGCAAAACACTTTGTACTAATGTATTGGTAGCATGACAAGAAAAGAGTAAGTAATTTTTTGGTTTAATTGAAAGAGCAAAACGCATAAATAACATACTATAAACAGCTAAAACAGCTGTCATTTTCTCGGAAACGTATATTGGTGATTTCATTAAATCATTGCAACCTTTCATTAAAAAAAAAAAAAAGATTTATATTTATTATGAAATAGTAAAACTCATATATAATTTTGTTAATATATTTAGAAATAAAATTTATATAATATGAAGAATTAAAAATATATTTCAAATACATTATTTAATGATTTTAATAAAATTAAAATCCATTTAAAATATAGAAAAAATTTACCAGCAATTACAAAACCCCAATTTGCCAAAGGTGCCCAGAACATAATGCTAAATGCATTAGATTTAATATTGTTATAAAGCAATTTAAATTTCGACATATTCATATATATGTAATTAATTTTATTTTATTGTTTTTTTTTTTCTATAAATATATTATGAAGGCTTATATGAACATAAATTGTAAAAAGTATGTCTCATACATACAAATATTTAATATTAATACATAAGTTTATATGTTAAATAGTATTGAAGAAATATATTTTTTTATTCATGAATAATATTTTAATATTAAAAATATATACATATGTAAAGGAAAAATGCTGCAAAAGTATAAATGATATTATAATTTGTATCAGTTCTCTTAAAAAAAAAATAAAATTAAAATATATTAAATAAAATAAACTCTAAGAAAAAAATATTTGATTTCTATTAAAAATGTGAAAAAAAAAAAGAAAAAAGAGTGGAGTGTATTCTTAATTTTAATAAAAATATTAAAATCTATTAATAATTATTATTTTCATAATAATATATTGCTTAATAATTATAAAGCTATAAAAAAAAAAAAAAAGAAAAAGAAAAAATTAAGTAAATTTTGAAATTTTAATTATTTTATTTTTTTTTTTATCTTTATTTTTTTTTTTTTTTGTGTTGTACACCAAAGTGTGTTAAAATTTTTTATTATATTAAAAAAAAATACAAAGAAAAATTTTATGAGAAATATATGCCAAAAAAAAAAGTTTAATAATTCATATTATAACCTAAAGCATTCTCTTTACAAAATTAAAAATATACTACCAGTATGTTAGCTAAGATTCAATAAGAAAAAAATAAAACAATATATAAATGGATATTTTTTACTTCAATATTCTAATTAATCTACAAAAATAAAAGTTCAAACCTTATATAACTAGGGCATATTTACTTTATTATATGTGCGTAAAATTTTTTTTTAGTATGTTTAAATAATTTATTCTTTTATATCCTAAAATTATCCAAAAAAATTTAAGAGATATAAAAATAATTATATTAAAGATTTTTCTGCACTTCTTATTTTATTTAATTACCTAATTTAAATAATAATTGAAAATTAAATTAAAATTTTTATACTTAAGTATTATCTTTTTATTCTTCCTTTATAGAGAACATCTCCAAAGCATTAATATATATAAAAATGAATTAGATAATAAAATTATATTAGAAGAATAATTAAAATATATTTTTTAATGATCTAAAACCATTACATATTTTATTTTACTACATTAATGTATTATTTTAAAGTTATCCTTTAAATTACTAGTATGCTTTGAAAAATTAAAAAAGCATTTAGCGCTATATTAAAATTTGCAAATGAAGGAAAGAATTTAATTCTATTAATAAATTTAAACAAAAAAAATGTTAATAAAAGAGTAATAAATTTTGTATATTTATATTAACTTTAATATATATAGTAAAAAATATATAAATCATTCCACTGCATATATGTTTTTTACAAATGTGTTAAATACTTAAGAGCATCTAAATTCATTTTTCTCTTATTATTATTTACCATTAATAAATAATTTTTGTAGTAAATAATTTCTAAACTTAGTAAAGAGATTCGCATACGTTGAAAAAAAAAAAAATAATAATAAAAATAAATGTATATAAGAAAGATAGTAATAACAGTTTTAATGATATATAAATTTGTTGGTGTAAATTTTTATTTTATGCATTTTCTAAAAGATATTTTATGTTTAAACTAAAAAATCCAAACAAAATTCTTTTTAAAAAGACTTATTTTTTAATGTTGTACAAAAATTCCAAAATGTATTGCTAAAAAGTATATGTTTTACTTTTTATTATGACAAAATTTATATAAAGAAATTATAAAAATATATGTATTTTTTTCTCTTTTTATTTCTTTTATATAATTACACTTTTATTTTTATATTTATCTCTTAAAATTTAGTTATTTATGTTTCAAACGAAAAAAAAGAGAAAAAATGTATATATAAAATATGCACTTATTAAGGAATAAGTAAATTATTGTATCTGTACGTGTAATATATTTTTTTTATAATTGTGTATAATAAAACTAATTAAAAAAAAAATACAAAAGAAATATAAAAATGTATATTATTTAATAAAGAAAAAAATTAAAAATACATAAGAAAAAATAAAAAAAAGAATTCAACAAAAAAATTAATAAGAATATAAAAAAAAATTGATAATAAAATTTAAGAAAAAATAACGAAAAATATGAAAATTACATATACCATGATTTTTTAGGTTTTACCTTTTTTTACTTTTTCTTTAAATTTTTTGTATTGTTTTAATTTACATTTACATTTTTATTTTTTTCTTATATATTAAAATTTTTAATAATTTGCTCTTCACAATTTATATTTAACTTTTTTTTCCTTTTCTAAATGAAAATATCTATTATTTTTTAAAAGTAATAATTTTATTATTGCTTTTGATATTAAATATATTTTTTATAATAAATTTCATGAATACATTTTTTAGTTAATTAAAATAATTAGAAGATAATTCAAAAGTTTATAAATTACAAAATGAAACAGTTCGGAAGATAGTTTAAAAATTCTATTAATTATTAATATATTTCTTATTAATTATTTTTTTATAACATTATTTGCATTTATTTAAATATTGTTTCATACACACCTTTTTTATACATGAAAATTCTTATTGATTTGTTTTATCAAAAGGTCGAAATATATGTATATATAAAGGAAAATAAAATATAAAAAAAAAATTTATTATAAATAAATGTAAAAATAAACAAATAAAAAAAACAAACAAAAAGATAAATAATTTAACAGAAAACTTTAAAATATTATTGTAGAATTAGAAAATAGAAACTAAAAAGATAATACATTTATAATATCTTTTGTTTTTAATTTCATATAATCTATTAATTTTTTTGTTTTCTCAAAAGATAGTAAAAAAAAATTAAAAGCAAAAATATTTATAACAATATTCTTTTTATGTATTAATAAGACAAATTTTTAACAAAAACTTTATATCACATTAGCTTTTTTTTAATATATTTGACATTCTAAATTGTATTTTAAGTAATTTCATTATTTTATTCTTATTGTATAAATTCAATGCATTCATTTTTTTTTATGTAGTTTCAATTATGAACTTGTTTTATTTTTTATTATTTTTTTTTTAATAGAAAAATGTCAAATGAAGAATATGATCATCTTTATAAAATAATTTTAGTTGGAGATGCAACTGTGGGTAAAATAAATAAATCTATTCATATATTATAAATATGAAATATATATATATCCTTTTTCTTATTATATTTTGAAATTTATTAATTTTTTTATTTTTTATTCTTTATTATTATGTTTATGTTTATCATTTTTTAATTGTGAAGGTAAAACACACTTATTGTCAAGATATATAAGAGGTTCTCTTCCTAGTGTTGCAAAAGCAACAATTGGTAAAACTAACAATTATAAATTAATATATTCAACAAAAAAAAAAAATATATTATATAAGCAAATATATATCTTTATAAATTAATTATTTAGCTATCTTTCTATTTATATTTTTTTTTTTTAGGTGTTGAATTTGCTACTAGAACTATCCCATTAGCGGTAGGAGGAACAGTAAAAGCCCAGGTAATTTTTGTTTATGAAGTTACAATATTAATAAATTTTTTTTTTGTATATTTTTATACTCATATTTTTTTTCCTTTTTGCATATAGATATGGGATACTGCTGGGCAAGAAAGATATAGAAGTATAACAAGTGCTCATTATAGAAGAAGTGCTGGAGCTATATTAGTATATGATATAACAAAAAAAAAGACGTTTTTAAGCATTTCTAAATGGTTAGAAGAAATTAGACAAAATGCTGAAAAAGATATTGTAATTATGCTAGTTGGTAATAAAGTAGATCTTACTGAACAGGATGAAAGTAAAAGAAAAGTAAGCATATATATATGTTCTTATTTTAAATACTATTTATATTTTTTTATAAATAATAAGAATTAAAAAATTTTCAATTTAGGTTACATATGAGCAAGGAGCTAGTTTTGCAAGAGAAAACAATCTATTTTTTGCTGAGGCATCAGCTGTATCCAAATTAAATGTAAAGCATATATTTGAAAGTTTATTACAAGAAATATATAATAATAGATTAAAAAGTAATAACGGAAGTTTTAGTAATAGAAGCAATGCTACATGTGAAAATGCAATACAATTGACTAAGGCTCAAAGTGTTATAAAGTTAAATGATATAAATGAAAATGAAAGTGAAGATGATAATAAAAATAAAATGAGATGCTGTTAAATTAAATGATATTGCGTATAAATAGATACCTCCTAAGTAAAAATTGAAAAAAAGAGAAAAAAGAAGGAAATAAAAAACAAAATAAAATAGGAAAAATTACTAATATAGAAATTTCATTAATTTATATATTTATATAATGTTTATCAAATGAATTGTTTGAAAAGTAACATAATAATATATTAATTTTTTGATTTTTTATAATAAATTTTTTTTATATTTCTATATATTTGTCTAACCTCGTTGTTATGCATCTACTTTTATTTTCACTTTTTATTGAGAAATATATTTCATTTATTTCTTTATTTATTTGTTCTATATTCTCTATATTCCTATTTTTACTTTTTTTTTTTTTTTTTTGTCATAAAGTTACATTAATATATTTATTTATTTCCAAATTTTTTCAAGTACTGTTCTGAAGTTCATTTAGATATTCATTTATATAAACTTTCATTCTTTCTCCCTTTTCCATTTCCTTTTTTTTTTCTTTTTTTAACTTATTTTTACCGCTTTTTTATATTTAAATAAATTTTTAGCTATTTCTGAAATTAAAATGAATATTTAAATATAATGAATTATTTTTGTTTATATTAACTCGTATTCTTAAAAATTAATTTTTTTTTCAAAATATATAAAAATTCAATTTTCTAATAAATTATCAGTAGGTTTCTATTTAAAATTTTTACTTATTAAAATATAAAATTAAATTAACATTTATTAGCTTAAGAATACCACCGAAATGAGAAATAACGTAATTTTCAAGAAGTAAAAACGTTTACTTTACATTCTTATTGAAATTGAACATACAAGAAATATTAAATAGATTTTAGATTTTTCATTTGCTTATTTATTAATAAACTTTCTTATTTATGTAGAGTAATAGAGCAATTAATAAAAAAAAAATGTGGGGAAAAAAAAATAAATTAATATTATTATGGTAAATATAAAAGATTAAATATAATAATTAAAAAAAAAATAATATATATTAAAATAGTTTTAAAGTTCTACGTTTGTATTTAAGCATAAAATTATTTACCTTGTTTTTTATATTTCATAACTAGATATTTTTAAATAAACATTATAATTCGTTAACATTTTACTATTTATTTACTACATTTATATATATATATATATATATTTTTTTTATTTATATAATAAAAAAGTATTCGTATAATTAAAATATTTGAACATCATAATGTTATAATAATTCATATATATATTTTTTCTTTTTAATATTTTTATACTTTACAAGAAATTTTTAAACACTTTCGGTTATATATATATATTTTTTTATTGAAATTATAAAACAACATTCTATTTAAAATTAAGTTTTTAACAATTTTTATTTTTTGTCATGTAAAATTCAAAATAGTAAATGTATTTATAAACTAGTATTTTAATTTTTTTCCTTATCTTTTTTCAATTTTATTATTTTAATTTAAAAAAAATTTTTAAGTTTTTTTAATATACATATTTTCTTGAAGAAAAATATAACTTTTTTGTTGTAATTTTCATTTATTTTTAAAATTTATTACAGTCCTTTTTTTTTTTTAGTTTTATCCTTGCTTTATTTGCTTAAACATATAAATATGTTTTTTTTTTATGGTTAATGATTTATTACAATTTAGATTAAAAAAAAAAATAAAATACGATATTTAAATTTATTATGAAAATTAAATTATATTTAAATAAAAAGGCAAAAACTTCATTCAAAGTTCTATTAATATCTTTTGCTTTTTATTCAGTACAAATTTATAAAGCATATATGTATATATATATATATATATTTTTTTTTTTTATATTTTTGTTTATTACCATTAAATAATTATATGCAAGTGTATGTATTATGATCCTATTTTTTTTATAATATTATATTATAATTAATATTATATTAACCATTTTAAGAAATAAATTAATCATATTGTTTCCTTCTTACTTAAAAATAAATAAATATATATGTATATGTATGTATCTATATATATTTATGTATTGATACATAGATAGATAGATAGATATATACATATACATATATATATAAGTTTAAAAAAAGAATAATAAATTTACATATAAAATTATTTAAAAAAAAATGATTATAGCTATTGTAGGTTGCACACACGGAGAATTGAATTTAATTTATTCAACTTTAAACAAAATAGAAGAAGAAAATAATTTTAAAGTGGATTTATTAATTTGTTGTGGGGATTTTGAGTGTGTAAGAAATAGTGTAGATAATGAATGCTTAAATGTCCCAAACAAATATAAAAAAGAAGAAAATGATTTTAAAGATTATTATACAGGAAAAAAAAAAGCAAAAGTGTTAACAATATTTGTTGGTGGAAATCATGAAGCTATGAATGTATTAAAACAATTATATTATGGTGGATGGGTAGCACCTAATATTTATTTTTTAGGATATTCTAATGTTCACAATATAAATAATTTAAGAATAGGTAACCTTAGTGGAATATATAAAAAATATAATTATTATAAAAAATATTGTGAATGGTATCCTTATAACGAGCTAACTAAGGTGAGTGCTTATCACATTCGTAAATATGAAATAGAAAAATTAAAATTAATAAAAGAAAAAATGGATATTGTGATTACACATGATTGGCCAAACAATATTGAAAAGCATGGAGATATAAATGATTTGTTAAGAAGAAAATATCATTTTCAATCTGATATTTATAATAATACATTGGGTAATCCACATACGGAGATTTTATTAAATAAATTAAAGCCTCAATTTTGGTTCGCTTCTCATTTACATGTTAAATATTCTGCCATTTATTTACATAATGACCAAACTAACTATACAAGATTTCTTTCATTAGATAAAGCACAACCACATAAACATTTTTTACAAATTTTAAATATTGAAAAAAAAAATGATATTGTATATCTTAATTTTAATCATTTGTCTAATCTTAATACTGATAATCAAAATGTCAAAAATAACAATACTTACAATCAAGATGGTAAAAATTCAGAAAATATAAAAAATTCGCAAAAAGAAGATATACTGTTAGAGAAGAATGAAAATGCTGATTTCAATAATGAGAATAGTTCTACTGATAATACTAATAATAATTATGAAATAAAATTAAAAGAAGATAATGAAAATTGTCAAGAAAAGGAGTCCTTTTCAAATGAAAATAAAAATTATGAAAAAGAAAAATTAATTAAAAGTAAAGAAAGTGAAATAAAAGAAGAAAATAAACAGCAAATAGAAGAAATAGAAATAAAGGAGAAAAATAAAAAGGAAATAATAAAAGAAGATGAAGTAATAATAGAAGAAGAAATAAATAAAGATGAAGATAATTATAAGGAACGGGAAGCAACAAAAAAAGAACAAGAACAGGAGCAAGAACAAAAACAAGAAAATGAAATAAAAAAGGAAAAAGAAGAAAATGAAGAGAAGGAAGTAGATGATATAAAAAATTGCGAAAATATTAATTTTAATAATAAAAAAGAAAGCAAAATGAAAAATGAAGATTTTAAATTAGATTATAAGAATGAGGATTCAGTAGAAGATAAATGTTATATATGTTATGACTTAGAATGGCTTGCTATTTTAAAAGCAAATCATCACTTCATTTCAATTAGTAGTGTTAAAGATTATAATTTAGAAGACTTGAAGTATCCAACAAAAGAAGATTTTCAATTTGTTGAAAATAAGTTAAAGAATTTAGATAAGATAACAGTTGACGATAAGGATTATTTTTTAGTTCACGGTTATAATAAACCAAATTATAAAAATTTATATGAACAACGACAACTCTTTTTAAAGCGATTTGAATTGGAAGAATTAAATATTTATAATGAATGCGAAATAAATTTTTTTAACGAAGAAATAAAATTACTAGAATCAACAAAAAAGGATGAAGATTTAAATGAACAAAATGAGGTTAGGTTAAGTTTGAATAACCAAACTTAGAGATTGAAAATTATAAGCAAATGTTACTTTCTTTGCCTTTTTTTTATCATATAAATTGTTTCTTTTTTTTTTATAATATCTTTAGTATACATATATATATTTCTTATAATAGTACGTTATGATTTTTTTTTGTCAATAAAAATCATATTTTATATATGTATCTTTTATTAAATTTTTTATTTTTTTTTATGAACTAAAAATTAAAATTTTACTTTAATATATATATGCAAAGAAAATTGAATAAATAAATGTTTATATATTTTACTTTCATTATTTACTATATATATATATGGATATATAGGTATATTTATAGGACATATTTATTAATGTTTTTCTTTAAATTTTTTTATTTTTTATTTTATAGTATAATAATTTGTTATTAAAATATTTTAATGATAAATAAAAAATAAAATAAAATGAAATAAAATTATCTATTTATTCTTAATTTTCCTTTTTCATTTTTAATATTTATTTTTGTTCCAATTTCTTTTTTTTTATATTGGGATAAAAATAAGTCTATTATTAAATAATTAAAATACCAAAATTATTTAAATATATTATTTGATATATATATATATATATGTATTTATATAATTTTAATAAGTTTTTATTGTTACTCATTTTTTTTTTTTTTATATAAAATAAAACATTAATAATTTCATTAATTTATAGTAAAGCGATTGCTAATATATTTATGTACCATGAAATTTTTTATAAAATTTAAGCAACTTATCTTGAAGATTATACATTTTTAAATTTATTTTTATAAATAACTCCTTTTAATATTTATCTTCCTTTTATTTTATTCAAAATTTATATAAAATTTTATAGATAATAAAATAAACAATAAAAAAAATATCATTAGCAAAGACAATAATTTTGCTTTAATATTAAACTGAATAAAATGAGATAAAATAATAAGTAGAAATATATAATTTTTTTTTAATCTATAAAAATAAGTACTATAAATTTAATCTCCTATGTATATAGGCTAAAAAGATATTTACTAGTTGTATGAATACCACTAAATATATTAACAATTTGCAAATCTTTTAAATATTTACCCTTTTTTTTTCTCTTTTTCTTTTTGAATGTGTATTTACATCTTTTTTTTTTTTTTTTTTTTAGCATACAACTGCGAAAAAATATGCAGAAATATTTCATTCACATGTATCACCATGAAAAAAAAAAATAAAATGATTAAAAAAAATTAAAAATAACTTATGTGCATACACATTGTAATTCTGTAAATACATGTATTTATTAATTACTTATACCATAAACAATATAAAAAAGCAAAATATAAAGAATATAGGTGCTTTCTTTTAAAATAAATTCTACAATATTTTTTATTTTTTTATTTTTTATATTTGTCTTTATATCTAAAACAATTTTCATATTGATATATATAATTTTGTGCCATATTAAAAGAAAAAAAAATAAAATTTTTATATATAATAACCACATTTAGAAATATTCTATTTTTTATTTAGAAGGTATTTTTGACATATATGTAGTAATTCAAATTGGCAATATTATTTAAAATAATATCAAAAAATTTTTTAGTGATGAATATTTTATAAAAAAATAAAGAAATCTTAGTTTCTTCTTCTAGATAGATGCCCATTGTATTTCTCATTTCTTTTTCTTTTTTTGTTAAATATGAAGAGAAATGATGAAAAAAGGAATAACATTAGCTTAAATTGTAAAGTAGGTATAAATATTCAGAAAAATATAAGCAAGCATCTCATTACATCAAAAGGGAAACATAATTTACAAAGATATAGAAGATGTAAAAACGAATTTAAAGAAAATTTAGAATATACAAAAATTAAAAATAATGTGAAAAACGAGACACATATAAAAAATGGATTAACCAGAAGTTCAAAAAACTTTGTACTTAAGGAAGATATACTAAATGAAAATAATATAAATAATAAATATTCCATTAACAAGATAATGAAAGAAGAAAATATAGAAAACGCCAAAGAAAAACATAATTATAAAATTTTTAAAAAGGATAGAGTATTTAATTATAAAAAGTATTATGAAAGAGTAAATCAGTGGAAGGAAAAGAGATGTACCTTCACTAATTGTGGGAATAAAATAAAAAAAAAAGAAATAGGATTAGAAAATAAAAAAAAAGGTTTAAGTAAAATATTAAAATATACTGAACCAAAAAAGAATACAAAAAGAAAATATGATAAATATGAGAACTCATATAAACAAAAAACTACAAATAATATCAGAAATTATTTAAATGAAATACAGATTAAAAAAAAGAGTACAAGATATTTACAAAATGAAAAAAATATTAAGAATAATGTAAATTATAATCATAACAAAAGAAATAACGAAATTTTATACAACAAGAAAAAAGATAAAAAAGTTGTTCATATATCTAATGGTGACAATTTTCAAGATAACAATAATGATAATAAAAATAATAGAGTTTGTGACAATTATATAAATTTTAGTTGTAATAATAATAGAAATTATAGCAAATCTCACAACAATATTATTCCTTTGAAATTAAGCAGCAATAAAATAAGAATTACAAATAAAAACACAATAAGTAGATATAGTATAGACAAACTCAAATCAAATGAAACTATATTAGAAAATGCAGAAAAGAATATATGTTCAAATAAAACAATAATAAATAGTTTTGATTATATTGATTCTTTTAATAATTTTTCAACTAATCCTACTTTCCTCGTCAAATCTAATGAAACTATTTTCCATGCTCCCTTAAAAAGCAATTTAATTAATCTTGAAAATAAATCAAAATTTAATTTATTTAATAAAAAATACATGGAACAAGGTTATAAAAATTATAGTACAAAAGTAAGAACTATTCCTAATTTGAATATTTTATATCCTTTACAAAAAGACGATAACGAAAAAATACAAAAAAATCAAAAAGATAATTATTCTAAAGACATAATAAAAAATGAATATTTAGATACTAGTTGTAAAATGGAAATACTAAAATGTACAAATGATATAAATATAACAAATATGAAAATTAAATTAAAAAAAGAAACAAAAAAAAGTGTAAGCATGGAAAATTGTAAAAGTTCTTATAATTATCATAAAGAGAACTGCTTAACAAGTTTCCTTAGTGACAAGGAAATGAATAAAAGAAAAAAGAAATTATTAAATAATGTTAAAACCAGTATATATAATGAAAGGAATATTTTAAAAAAAAATGATATATTATGTAATTATGATAATAATTTTCTAATTAAAAATGATTTAGAGAATAATAATAAAAAATATAGTTACAAACAATTATATACCTCAAAAAATAATATTTCGTCTATTTTGAATATAAAAAATCCTTTCATATGTGTATACGAAAATGTAAAATATTTTGATGATATTATAGTTGATAAGAAAGAATCAAATAAAGAAAAGAGTTCTCGCACTTTTAATAGTATAACTTTATGTAATAAAAATAAATATATATCAGAAAATAGAGTAAATAATTACTCATTTATGAAGACTAATAAAATTGAAAAAAAAAACATTAAAAATAATGAAGTAATGAAAATTGAAACAGATAAAATATATTCCAATGAAAATTATTCTTTTAATAATAATATTCAAATAAAGAAAAATCCTTTTAAAAATTTAAATTTGGATATAGAAAATTACAAAATGAAACATGAAATATTAGACCACAAAAAGTATGGTAAAAAAAATTTCAAAAATAAAAAATATTTTAAAAGATTTAACAGATTCCATAAAAAAAAAAAAGAAAAAAATTTAATTATGCTAGAAAATATGCATGATATAAAAGAGAAAAAATTATATTCTGATAATAATTATAGGTCTTTAGAATTAGACAATGAAATATTAAATATTAATAAACATAAAAAACTAGTTCATATAAAAGAAAAAGACATAAAGAGAAATTTTGATATATTTTTGTGTTTATTTATGAAACATGAAAAAAACGAGTCTTTTCTTTTTTGCTTAATATTTGACGAAGAATTGACGAAATATTCTTTTTTTTATCATAACCATATAAAACCAATTTTAGATGATTATAAAAAATCAAAATTCGAAAAATTAAAAAAGGAAGATAGAAATTCAACATTTAGAGATTATAATTGTATAAGTTTAAATAAAATAATAGTAGAAATTATGATTCCTACAATAAAAAATAATTACTTAAAATATATAAATGAGCTATATAATAAAAAAGAAAGTGATGTTGAGATCAGTTCTTCAGATGAATTACAAAGAGAAATAAGAGAAATTAATAAAGAGATAAAAAATTTGGAAATAAAGTCTCTTGATAAGCATACAAAAGAATTACCAATCAGAACTGTTAATAATTACGAAAAAAAAATAAAATTAATTGAAAAACCAAAGTGGAGTAAGGAAAAGAATTTAAAAAAACTATTAAGGAAACAACAAAATTATAATCCTTTTACTATTTTTGGTACAAGTATAAAAGAAGTAAATCTAGAAGAAATATTTACTTTGGAAGTATATAATCATTATGTTACCAATGAAGATAGATTTCAAAACAGAATATTACATGAATTATATGTTGGGAATTATATAAAAAATTTGTATCAGAAAATTAATTATGATGAGTGGTATTATGTTTTAGATTCTCTAAAGAAAAATTGGAAATATTTTGCTAATCTTGAATGTAACATGCTTTTAGATCCACTATTATTAGAAGAAATTTTGTGGTATATAGATAATAATAAGATGTACAAGGACAAAAGCAAGGAAATGTATATTTATGAAACTTGCTTTTGCCCTACTCCTGATCCATGTAAAGAAATAAATTTAAATGATACAAAGAATTTTTACAATTCTATGGCTAATAAATACACTTCTCACAAAGAAATGAAATATAAAAAATTATCATTGCATGAAGGGACTTCATATTCCAATAATTTAATATTTAAATATGATGAGATGAATAGAGAATATAAGTCATCATATATAAAAAAAAAAAAAGTATTAACAAAAGAAAATTTATCTTTCAATATACCTAGGCCATCTAGTGCAATATATTATGATTCAGAATTTTTTCAGAAAAAACTAAAAAAGCATATTTTTACGAAAAAAATGAAAACTAATAATCATTATAATGTAGATTCACCAAAGTGTGAGGAAGACACCTATCTTCTAAAGTTTAAATCAAATAAATGGATTTCTCAAAATTTTTTCGATAATTTTTTTTTTAATTATTATTTATATAATTTCACTAGAACTAATCGTAAGTACAATTCTGTAATTTAATTTTCATGCTTTATTTCTTTTAAAATATCATTGGCATTTAAAAAATAAACTTATAAAAAAAATGTTGGAATACTATAAAAAAATTATGTATACACATACGTATACTTATGAACAATTTTTATTTATTTTTCTAAGAATTAACAATATTTTATATTTATATATTCTTTTTTTAATTAACGACCATAAAAACGTTGTATATAATAATATAATTAAAAATTTGTTCAATTATTATTATTATTATTATTTCCATTGTACTATATGATATTTTCCTTTATTTATTTGAAAATATTCACCATATATTCTTAGGTTTATTTGCTATTTTTTTTATTTAAAAAATAAAATAGTGATTCCTTTTTTGAAGAGATAAAAAAATTAATTATTTTTTTATAATTTTAAAAAAAAATGTATATTTTATATAATATATTTCTGTAATATATCTATCAGTAGTAATTTTTTTAAATCAAAGAAAATTTATAGTTTATATTCAAATATACTAATATATTTTTAAAATGAATTCCGTATACTTTAGAGAAAATAAATTATTTGTTATTATTATTATCTTTTTTAATTATCGTGAAATTTAATGAGCAAATGTATTTTTTTGTAATTATTTAACAAAAATATTCTAATATTCAAAAATGATATATGGAATAAGGGTAATTATTAAAGACATTTTCCAAGAATATGTTAGATGCATATATTAAAGAATTCTTCATAAGGCAATCAAAGATAAAAAAATATTTCTTTAAATTTAATTTCTTAATGATTACATAATATATAATACTTCAAACTTTTCATAATTTGAATAAAAAAAAGAAAAAATTAAAATATATATCAGCTGTGAAGAACAAAAAATAAATTAACATTAAATTGCATGGTTTTAATGCTTTAATTTTTTAAGTCCAAACACAAATTCTTCTTACATTTCCAACTTATTTAAACTGATTATAAAATGTTATTTATAAGGGGTTCAAAAATAAAATTAAGTTAAACTGTTTATATTTGTACTATTTTTCTATGCACTTATTCGTATCTTTAATATCAATTTTTTTTTAAAATTACAGCAAAGTTTAATTTTAAGAGAACTATTCATTAAATTACATAGAAAATGTATTAATGTTCATATATTTAAGTTATTTATTTTTTTTTTTTTTGTGTGTGTATATGCATCAGTTCAAGAAAAAAAAAAGGCACATTTTTTTTTTATACATATGGCATTAAAATGGTGCATATTTGTGTCTACATTTTTTATTGAATAATAATTTGAAATACAAATTATTTTACATGTATGTTGTTTTTTTTTTTTTCTTTGTCATCTTTTGTATTAAAGTTAAGTTATTAAATTTTTTAATTTATTATACATTATTTTTGTTTTTATATTACATTTATATTCTTTTTAATGGGAAAAAAAAAAATATAATTTATCATTTTCAATAGTTCACTTACGAATTTATGATAAATTACTGTTTTTGAAAAAAGAGAAACTAACTTTCCTTTTTTCAATTTAAACTGCATTTATAATGTTAAAACTATCTTTATAATTTCCATTTTTTGTTATGTATAACGATTCTTGTTTAATTAATTTGTTGTTTTATATATAGCTTATTTATTTTTTTTTTTTTTTTTGAATCGGATTATTAGCTTACTAATATTTTTTTATTTGTATATATTCTTATTACATATTAATCTTTAAAAGCACTTATATATATAAAAAGTAAAAATTAATTTTTTTTTTTTTTCTTGTCATTTTTTTAATTATGTAATGTAATTATATACAAATGCATATTTTTATTTATTTTACTTTTTTAGTGCACTTCTTAGATCAGCATACAAATAATTTCAGCATTAAGGATTCAGGTGAAAAAAATATAAAAAAACACAAAAACATTACCTGTTCATAATATAACAATATTTCTAATTTATATAATTCAATTTTCGTTAATTTTAGTTATTTAATACACAAAAGTACTCTTTACTTTTCTTAAATTTTTTTATTTTATTTTATTATTTTTTTTTTAATTTATATGTTGTTCTGTCCATCTATTTAATTTTACCATTTTATGAAATTTTCTTTTTTATATTTTAACTTGTTTTTCTATGTGCTTTTTTTTTTTTTTTTATTGTACATTAAAAAAAAATTTAGAGGCTTTTATAAATATTTACATATTTGTATGATAAAAGTATATGAAATTGTTGTATATTTGTTTTTTTTGTAAAAATTATATTTGTATATACCTTTTTTCTCTTTTTATAAAGGTCTTGATAGAAATAATATATTTTTTTCTGAGCCATATCATAAAATAGCAGGAAAAGAAAATTACCAAAATTATGAATTAAACGAGGTTCTTGCAGAGCAAATTTACAAAAACATAAAAAATAATTTTAATTATATAAAAGACGTAAGTAATAAACGATATATTTTTTTGATATATTTATATTCTTGTTATAAATAAAAAAAAAATTATGCAAAATTGTTATATTGAAGTTTATCTAAATATTTCAATATACATATATATTTTAACTTTTTTTTTTTTTCCTTATGTAGACTCAATATAATTTACTTAAAAAAAATATTTATCAAAAAGATAATTTGCAAGTCCTATTGGAAAATAAAGAATTAAGAAAAAAGGATAAAATAAATAGTGAAAATTTGGAAAATAAAGAAGATTTATTGAAGACTGAATTTATAAAGTTAAGTAATACAGATACAATTCCTCATCTTAAAACTCATAATATACTAAAGAATAACAAAAATAACATAGAAATTTATCACCACATTCCTTCTTTAAATTCTGAAAGTCTTACTAAATTTAAAAGTATTAACCAAACAGAAATTTTAGATAAAAAAGAGGAAAAAATGTGTGACCCTAGATATAATGAGTATCCACCTATGAATGGTTTTGGATATAATCATCACAACACAAGCAATGGAAATGGATTTTATGCGAACACATATAATAAAGAACCTGCAAATTTAACAATGCAGCAACATAATATGCATGGAAGAAACAACTTGATGTTCGAAGATGGCAATGTTCCATATGGTCTTTACGATCAGTCAAATTTTTCAGGAACTAATTCTTTGATGTGTGGAAATGTTCCTCCTAATGAACCTAAAATAATGTATAGGAGAAATGGTATGAACGAACAACCTTATAATAACTATCCGATGACTAATGGAATGGAATATAACTACCCTGTATATGGACAACAATTTAATCCTAATATAAGGAGAAATACAATGAATGGAGGATACATGCATGAATGTCATTATGCTAATAATGCCAATAGTGCTATATCTAAATCTGCTTGCAGTAGTATAATTGATAAGGATCATAAAAAAGAAATGTGTAGAAAAAATATATCAAAAGTAAAAAAAGGAGATATAGATATTAACATAGAAACATCCTCTTCAAATCGTAAAGGTGTTACAATTGATTTAAATATAGGTGTGGGGAATTAACGTTTTTTATTTTAAATTCTTCTTATAAAATTTAATTAATAAGACTCATATAAAAATTTTCCATATGTGAGTTCTTTTTATTATATCACTTTTTCAAATAATAAAGAAGACACCTTAAGAATTCATTGCCTGAATACATTAATTTTTATTTCTTAAAAAAGTAGAATATATTGTGTATTTCTACAGGATTAATGTTTTACAATGTTACTATTTAATTTAGAGTGTTTGATTTTTCTTTGATTGCTCTTTTTGTCATTTTACTTTTTATTCATTCATTCTTTCATTTTTTTTTTTTTTTTTTTTGTAATTGATTACTTATTTATTTTTAATTCATGTTTAAATAATACTTAGATTTTAATTACATTTTACGATATTAATGTATTGCATTGATTATATAACTCTTTTTTTATATATTATTTAAAATAATATTACCATTTTTAGTTCATAAAAAATTTCTAATAATTAATATCATCAAAAATTTAAGTAAAGATTGATTTTTCGTTTAAAACTAATTATTATGTAAATTGTTAGTAACTAGGAATAAAAAGTTAATTTAAAAATATAAAAAAAAAAAAAAGAAACTAAATTCCTCATTATAATACATATAGAATTTACTAATGTAATTAATATATATAAAGATACAATATGAATTTCAATTTATATTTAATTAAAAATTTCCTATTAAAAATTTTGAAGATGAAAAATGAGTTAAATTACAAAAATATATGTACTATTTATAAATAACAAAAATATATTTTTTGAACATATATATATATATATTATATTTTGTATCAGCATATAAAAAATTATGAAAACATTTTATATTTTTAGAATTTAGCATAGATTTAAATTATAAAAAAATAAAATTTATATATTATATTATTTCTCTCCATTTATTTAATATAAATACGATAAATGATATAATTTTTTATGTTCATATAGAAATATTACAATTATTATTAAAATGAATTAAAATATTATATATATTAAATAAAATAAAAGTAACAATATATATAGACATAAATGAAAAAATATGTAAACAAATAGTTTGAGGTATTGAAAATATTATAAAATAAAAATGTAGTATTATAAATATAATTAAAAAAACTTTTTTTTTATATATATTGCTATATGTATTAAGTAAAATAGCAAAAATAACAAATGTGTATTCGACCTAATATATCTTAATGAATTCACACTTATATTAGTTATTCTGATTCTTCTTCACTTGACATAGAAAATTCTTCTAAATTGTCATTATTAGATAAAATCATAGAATCTTTTATTTTTTTCATTTTCTTTCTTTTATCATCATCTATAATTTCTGAAGTTTCTCTTTTCTTTTTTATAACTTTTTTCTTTTTTTTCTTGTCATTTATTTTTTCATTTTCGCTATCTTCTTTCTCAGTATTTTTGATATTTTCTAAGCCACTTAATTTCGCCTCTATTTTTTTTAAATAGGTATTTTCATAATTTTGTAATACAATCAGTCTTTGGCTTGATAATGGTAATTTTTCATTTTGAAAATGAATCATTTTATCATGTGCATTATATATATTTATGTTTTTTCTTTTATTTAAAATTATATCAATAGAACTTTTTGCTTGTATCAGTAAACTTTTTATTCTAGATTTAAATACATGAATTTCACATTCTGAGTAATATTTTTTTAAATATGATTCTATAACAATAAAAAATTCTGGAAAAGAAATATGATTTGCCATAAGACCAATATAATCATATAAAAGTACATATATTTTATCATAAATTTGGTGAGCTATTGAAAAATCAGATATTAATTTTTCATCAATTTCTATACTTGTGTTAATATCAAAATTTTCAATAGTCATTCTTACTGTTTGGTTTTTTGAAACTGATCTTATATGCTTATACGATTTCAAACCATTCAAAATGCATGAAAAATATGAAAATAATGGAATATATTTTTTTTTATCTTCCATTATACGAATTAAAATGTTAATAAATTGCAAATTAATAGGTATAAATTTCATATTATTAATTTTTGTTTTCAAAATAGCAATAATTAATATGGTTATACCATATGTTAAAGTATCTAAATTATCACATAGTTTTATAATTTTTGTTAGAAATCTTATTAGCAATATCATATAACTACTATGTAAATGAAATTTTTTTAAATCCATTATATTTTTACTTACTTTTTTATGATCATCTTTTTTTTTATTTGTTTTTTTCTCTTCAAAAAATGTTTTAAATTGCTCTCTAATTTTCTGAATAATTATTTGTATATACCTGAAGGCAATTGTATAAGCAACATCATGTGATAAATAGGTAAATAATTCAATCAAACAGTTTTCTTTAAAATTCATATGGCTTAAATTAGAAATATTATAATTTGTACCGTAATGTATTAAAAAGGATTGAAAAAAATTCTGGTATATTTCAAATATAGTCTTCTCCATATCATAAGTTTTTTTAATTTCATTTTCTTCTTCATATTCTGATTTGGATAAATTATTAAATATAGTTCTTTTTTTTTCATTATATAACTGAAACATATTTTGAATTAATATAAATAAGAAAAAATAAGTTTCATTATTTTTGGAAATAATAAAAAATTTACATATTTTTTTTAAAAAGTGTTTTCCATAACTAAATATTATTATCCATCTCAATATTTCCTTATTTTTAATTATTTTTAAAATTCCTAAACATAAATCATTGTTATTTATGTTTTTTATCTTTATCAGTAATGTTTTAAAAAAATATATAATAATAGGTTTAAATTTTTGAATATTTTTATAGTTACATATATTTTCTAAATCGTATTTATTTGAAGAAAAATTATTATTTTTTATATTTTTATTTTCATCTTCAAATAACTCGTTTTTTTTTATACTTTCTATTTTCCAAATCTTCATTTTTAAATTACCATCATTAGTAATATTATAAAAAAGTGTATCAATGTTATATATTACGTTAAAAACAATAAATAAGGAAGTATCTAGATTCATTGAATATTTATTTTTTTTCTTTTCTATTTTTTTTTTTTTGTTTTTTGTTTTATTAGTGTTTGTTGCCTTAGGTAATTCACTGTCTACTTCATTAACAATAAATAAATCTAAAGCATCTCTATAAAATGATAATAATTTAACTAATTTATTTAGCCTTGTTCTTTTATTAATAGAATTTAAATATTTATTCACGTATTCTATGCTAATTAATTTTGCTTCATTTGTGTTGTCGTCATTACTTAAAATACATTCCTCAAATCTTTTTATGCTATCACTAGAGCTTGTATCACTTAAATCACTTTTATTATAAAATTCTTCTAAATTAAAATTTTCCTTATCTTCTATATCACTATTTTCTTTCAAAATTTTAGTATATTTTAACTTCTTATTGTTGAGTTTTTTTTCTATTGAATTAACTTTCTTTTCTTTTAATGAACTTTCCTTACGATTTTTTGACTGATTTATTTTTTGTTTCTTCTTTTTACATTTTGTCTCCATTTTGAATTTTTTATCTTTATTATTATTCATGGCTTTGTTCATCTTATATTCAATGAAAACAAATATTTTATTTTAATGAAAATATATCTTATTAGTAAGGAAAATCATTTAATTATTTAATCTCTATATATAATTTTAGTTCTAATTTAGTATATGACATTAAAAATTATACAAAATTAAAATAAAAACAAAATTTTTTTTAAAAATATTTGTTTTAAATAAAAAAAATTATTTAAATGATATATTAAAAAAAAAATATTCATATTTATAATGAATAGAAAAATTAATTATCAACATTTATATTTTTTTTTTTTTTATTTTAAAATGAAAATATTATTTTTAAATTAACATTAATCCAATAATATGAGTTAAATATTATTAATAATTAATTTTTTTTTAAAAAATTTTATGGAATGCTTTGAAACAGCTATCACTGTTTTCATCTGCCAACATATTACGCAACAAAAATAAATACTACATATTAAAATTTATTTATCACTATATTTTATATATATAAAAGAATATTAAAAGAAATGAAAAATAGATACTTTTAAAAAAATTTTTTTTTTGTAAATTTTAAAAAAAAGAGTTAATATAGTTTTTATTTTGTACTCTCATGAAATTCTTATAAAATTATGTTTCATTACTCGTTTTTTTTAATTATTAATTTATACATCTTTAAAATACAATTTAATTATATTAACACAGTTTTGCAAGAATATACCTTTTAAAACTTTGTTTTATTTACCATGCATATTTATTTTTCCTATGGTATAATAATTGATTTATAAAAAGTAGAAAAAAAAAAAAGGAAAATTTTTTCATAATTAAAACAATATATATATATTAAAATGTATTTATTATGAATTAGTATTATTAGAACAGTTTGTAACTTTATTCATATTTTAAAATGAAATTAAGGTGGATATGCAACATTAAATTTTCGTAATAATAAAATGATTATAATAATATTTATTTTACTTCTACTTTTATATCATATTTGGAATAAGAACAAAAATTTTATAATAAATTTTTATTATATTAATTCATTTATATGTTTCAATAAATCAAAAAAACATAGCGATATAAGAAAAGAAATGGGAGAATATCAAGGATATTATAGTGATAATTATCTTTAAAATAAAGTATATTTTTAGATTAGCATAACTGTTTTAGTTAAATTTTGCTATAGAAAAATAAAAGAAAATTTTCGTGGATTCATAAATATCTTCTTTTCTTTCTATCAAATTAATTGTTCTTTAATTTATTATACATACAAATATTTTTACATAAATTAAATATATTTATGAAACATTTGTGAAATTTAAATTTTATAAAGTATTTGAACATAGATTATATATTTTACTGTTGAGGTTTTTTACTATATAATTAATGATACATATTTGCATATTTTTTTACTTTATTGTGACAATTGTGGGCATACTTTTATTAAAAATATATAATAAACTTTTATAATTTTTTTTTTTTTTGTTCCTTATACTCTTATGCTTTATTTTATATTGTTTAATATTATTGTAATTACTGTATTACATAAATTATTTTATTAATTTTAGTATTAAAATAAAATAATTAAAAAAAATCATATATGGAAACGTTTTATTCATAGAAAAGATTATTAGTATATTCATTTAAACGATTTTGGGATATTTATTGATCATTTTTAAAAGATATAATAGAAAAAAAAAATTTACAGAGAAAAAAAAATGAGTTGTTTAAAATATATTGAAGATAGTATCAATTCAAATATTAGGGTGGATGGAAGAGCTCTATCAACATATAGATCAATAGAAATAAATAAAAGTATTTTAGTTTCAGCAGATGGAAGTAGCAGCGTTATGAATGAAGAAAATAATGTAATTTGTGGAATAAAACTTTCTTTGGTAACTCCTAATCCAGATACACATGATGAAGGTTTTGTTAATTTACAGATAGATTGTCCAGCATCTGTCGCTACAAACAGAATAAAAAAAGAACATTTACAAACTATGACTTCAATTATTTATGATTTATGCATAAAAAATAATATCAATAAAAAAAAACTTTGTATTTTATCTTCAAAGTTTGTTTGGAGTGTTGATATAAATGTTATGGTTTTGAATGCTGGAGGAGGATTATTAGACATTATTAGCATAGCTATATATGTAGCTTTAAAAAATACTTCTATACCTGTTGTTATACCGAAAAAGCAAATTGAGGAGTCAGATGTATTCAATGATTCTAAAAATAAAGATTATCAGTTAGAAATTGTTGAAAATCAGGAAACAAACTTTCCATATGAAAATGTTCCTATATGCATTTCTATTGGAGAAATAAACAATAAATATATTTATGATATGTCTAAAATTGAAGAAGAGTTGGTTGAAAATATTTTTGTTGTAGCTATTGCATCAAGTGGAAAATGTGTAGCATTTCACAAATTATACGGTATTTCAATGGAAATTTCTTCAATATTAAACATAGCAGAAAACTCCTCAAAAATTTCTCATATTCTTTTTGAGAAGATCAATGAAGCAATTGATAAAATAGAAATGAAAAATTCCTCTTTATAATAAAAAAGGGTTTTACAAATTTTCATGAAGTTCAAACACAATTAAAGAGAATTTCTGCATAATGTATCCTGGTTTTTTCCCACTTAAGAATAACTAATGTGAATATTCTATATTCTATGAAGTATATCATACACAAAATTGTTATTATGAAGAATATGAAATATATTTTTGCTAGCATTTTTCATATTTCTTCTTTTTTAATTTTTTTCTTATAAATTTAGGAGAAAAAAAAAAAAGCCATATTCACACAAACAAAAAGTTATAGCATAATTTTTTCATGAACAGAAATACATGCTTATTTTTATTCTATCTGGTTCATATATTATTACAATATTTATGAACAATTCAGAAAAATTTTTCTTTTTTGTATTACTGGCAAGTAAATAAATTGTAAATGTACAACACAGACTTAAAAAAAAAAAAGACCAAAAAATTATAGGTGAAATAGCTGGCATAATTAATAGTATAAAAATTATTATTACAAATAGGATTTTCATTTTTGATATAATTTAAAAAATTTTATATCTTAAATAAAACAAAAATCATTGCATAATAGATAATATGATTCAAAGAAAAAAAAAACAAAAAAATTGATAGTTCATGTTTTATTTATCAAAATTTAATGTTTATAAGAAATTTTAATGTCGTAATTTTAATCTCATTTTATATATATATTTATGTATATGCACATATATAGATAAATCTATATTTATGTATGTGTGTATTTTTCTTTTTTTTTGTTATATTAAACACTACTTTTATTTCTAATAATTTTTCTCATAAATTACAAACATAATAATTAGTAGATTTTTAAACAACGGTGTATTTAATAATTTTCGTTTAATTGAAATTAATGTTTGCATATTTTTTCTTGTTCTAAATTTTAACTTAATTTAAATTCTGAATAATTTTATGTAGTTGTAATAATGAATATAAAAAAATATTGTTTCTCAATATTTGCATATGCATTATTATTAGAAGTATTATGTGAACTAGGATTAGATGAAGTAAAAAAACATTTTACATATGGATTAAACATTTATAATAAGAATGAAAAATTAAAAAAATATATTTTATCTTATCCAAACGAAAGAATAAATCATGTAGATTTGAAAAATAGATTGGCTAGTATATTAAAACCCAATAAATTAAATAATCCTATTAATTTAGGTTTTTCAAAAAAAGAGAAATATCCCGACTCAAAGTATTTTTCCGTGAACACCACATTAAATGACAAAAATGATAATGTTTATTCAAAAAAAACTAAAAATTTCGATAGAACAAAAGATATGCACGATGATATCAAAAATAAATCAAAAATTAGTGGTAATAAAATGCATATATTAAATAAAAATAATCATTACAAATATAGAAGTATTACTGATAATAACGATATTACTAAGAGTGATGCAAATAAAGAAAATATGTATGGCAAAAGCCTTTTAGTTACTTATTTTGATCCAAACAATTATAGAAATAATATATTAGATAGTGATGATGATACTATACCAAATAATGACAATGATAATATATTAGATAACAGTGTTGATTCTTTGGGTAGTGACACCATTGATAATTCTTTAGATAATGATGATAACACATTAGGCAATGTTGTTGATGACTTATTTAGTGATATAGTTGTTGATAATTCTTTAGGCAATGATGAAGATAATTTATTTCAAAAAGATGATCATACTATATTAGATAACACTATTGATGATCAGGATGAAGATACTGACGATTCTTATTTAATAAGTGATGATAATTACTCAGCAAAAAGAAACGATGACGAGGATAATACATTAAATGAAGATTCTGATGAATTATTAGATAACGTTGTTGATGATCTGGCTAGTGACGCTTTTGATAATTCTTTAAGCAATGATGAAGATAATTTATTTCAAAAGGATGATCATACTATATTAGATAACACTATTGATGATCAGGATGAAGATACTGACGATTCTTATTTAATAAGTGATGATAATTACTCAGCAAAAAAAAACGATGATGAGGATAATGCATTACAAGAAGATTCTGATAACATATTAGATAGGGATGTTGATGATTTATCTAATGATTCTTTTAATATGCCGATAATAAATGGAGAGGATCATAAATTATATAATGTTTTTGACTATTTGGATAATAATTCTATTGATAGCATAGTAAGTATTAAAGATGAAAGTATGTTAAACAATGAAGATGATCTATTAAATAATGATTATGGTACCCAAGTAAATAGTGATATTAATGATATATCAAATAAGTATTACGATATTGGCAATAGTGATGATATTGATACTTCTAATGAAAGATATGATAATACTATAAGTCATAGAAATGAGACAACTACTGATTATTCTGATAAATTTACTCCAATAGATAGAAATTCTTTTAATTTCGATAATAATGAGAAATTAAATATTATAAAAATAGGCATAAGTACTATTGATACAAACGTAGGCTATTTAAATGGAGGAGAGGATATAGATATTCCTAATGAAACTATAAATAATGATAAAAAAATAAAAATAAAAAACGTATTTAATCCTAAGTCAAAGATTAATGATATATCTTCATTAAATAACAAAAATTATAATATTAGTACAAAAAATAAAAAAAAAATGAGGAATATATCATTAAAAGGGAATAATAATAGAAATGGTGAGGAAGTATATCAGCGTTTAAAAGAAAAAAAAAAATTAAATGTTTTAAATGAAAAGAAAAATGATGTATCTAATTACATGAGAAATAAAAAAATAAAATACTATAAATATTCTACATTAAAAGGTGATGAAAATGATATTACTACAGAAAATCGCTTTTTGCGAGAACCTAAAAATTTAAAAGTGCCAGAAGCATCAATTTCAATAGAATTACCGAAAGAATTCAGACTCAAAAACAAACCAAAGGTTTTATCAGGATCCTCTGAGGAAAACAAGGGAGAGATAGGTTTCCTAGAAACTAGAACAGAAAACATTAATGATGATGTGAATAGTGAACAAAATGATGGTAATGATGAAAATATTAGCACGTCAAATGAGAATTCAAACGAGAGTTTTAATGAAGATTCAGATGAAAACAGTAGTGATACAGAAAATGACAATTACAATGAAAATGACTTAATTATTGAAAAAATGAAAGAAGACAAAAATTTAGATAGTTTTAGTGATGAAAATGTTGAAAACATATCAACTAGTGAGAACTCTTTAATTAGGAAAAAGAAGAATATAATAAAAAATTCTCGTAAAGTATATAACTTAAATTTATATAATTGCTCATTCATAGATGATTGGGATTTAAACCACGAATACGTTGATGAAGAAGGTAAATTAGTTAAGTTAAGCGGATATGTTTTTCAAAATATTGTGAATTCAGATTCTATGCCTACTACAAATATTACTGATTGGAAATTAAAAGGTTCATGTGATTATGATAAATATGTATGTGGTGCTCTGAATTACATGAACAATTTGTACAGTAAAGGTGAAAGAGTTATATATGAAGGTAAAATATATGAAGCTACAAGTGACGCTTATGAGTCTCCTAAAGATAAGGAAAATATATGGGTAGACAAAACAAGTGATTGCTATAATTTTTAAATAAGAAAAATAAGAAATTATGCATAAAATAATTTAAAAACAATTTAATAAATTATGTATAGAAGATATGATGCTTTTCATTATGATTAAACAAACATATTTTTTCTGTTATTTTTCTTAGAATTCTTATATCATATTTTTATAATTTTTGCTTTGTTTGCATATAAATAAAACATCAAGGATTTTTTTTGATAGGAATATATATTATTTTTAACATAAATATATTTCTAATACCTTGACTTTTAGTATTTTTTTTGTTTTGTGTTTCATTGTTTTTATTATTTGTTAATATATATATTCATTATATTATAATTAACTAAAATATATACATATTTTTTTTATTTTAAAAGAAGCACTATTTACTCATATAACCCTAGAATTTTTTTTAAATATTTTTTTCATATCTTACTTTAAACAATAGTCTAAATAGATAGATATTTGTTCATTGTTAGATAACTCAACTTAATCATTAGGTTCTTACTATTATTAATTTATTTTATTTTTATTTATTTATTTTTTTTTCTTTATATCATTTATTGGTAAGAATTATGGAATAATAGAACAAAACATCATTTTCTTTAATATTCAAGATTTATATATATATATATATATATAAATATTTTATAATATATTTTTCTTCATATATGTATTAATTTTATTTACAATATATGAAATAAGAACTGTATTAACAAAATTAATAAAGGTATTCTTGAAGTGTAGCGTACATCTTCTAAAAACCTGTTATTAATGTAATAAAATTTTACATAACTTTAATATTATGTAATTATACAATATTTATAACTTTAGTGTATATATTAATTTTAGTAGATAATATTTTATCCATAAATATACTTTAATTTTTTCATTTATTTATTATTTTTTTTATCTTTTTCCCTTTAATAATTTTAACAATATAAAAAATAGGTACCACAAGGTGAAAATATGAAGTTAAAAATATATAATTTTATATCCATTAATTTTTAATAAGATGTATATATAAATATTGGGAATTACAAGAACAACAATATTCAATAAAAAAAAAAGAAAATAAAAGTAAACAAAATAATAAATAAGCAAAGTTATTAATAATAACAGATAGAAATAATAATAAAAAGAAATTATACAACAAAAATAATAAAGAAAAATACTTTTTAAATGATAAGTTATATTTATATATTTAAGAATAAAATAAATTATTACACAAATTTATATATGAATAAAAAAATTTATATTTTATTATTATGCAATGAAAAAATGTCTAAAAATAATGGATTGTTTTTTATTTCATGATACGTTCCTATTGATTTTATTTCTCCATCATCAACAATAATAATTTTATCCATTTCTTTTAAAATTTGTATTGAATGAGTAATATATATTATAGTCTTATTAGGTATTAAAGTATTAATAAGCTTGTATACTTTTTCTATATTTGATTCATCTAAAAATGATGTAATTTCATCAAAAACATATATGGGTGTATCTTTCATTAGTGAACGGATAATTGAAATTCTTTGTTTTTGTCCTGATGACATAGAATTGTGTTGAACTTTTGTATGAAATTTTTGAGGCAGTGAATTAATAAAATTAATTAAATCTAATTCCTCACATAATACGTTGACTGATGAATTTATTGTACCTAATTTATTTTTGTAATCCTTTAAAAATGTATAATTATTTATATTATATTTTGTATCATTTGAATTATTTGAGATTATTTTATTATAATTAAAACTATTATTATTATTGTTATTTTTACAGTGAATATTTTTAACTATGTCTTGTATTTTTTCATTTATAAATTTTTTTTCCTCTTCACTGAAAAAATTTTTTTCTTCTATAGATGATTTTAAGTAAGAATGAAATTTTTCCTCAAGATGTTCGTACTTATTTAAATCATAATTTTGAAGAATTAAAGAAATTTTATTTTTATATGTTAGATTATCTAAAAGATTATTAGTTTCATCTTTATTTTCCATAGCACGAGTTCGAATTTTTTTGTATAAAAATTGATTAGAGTCGATGTTATCAAAAATTATTTTGAAAATTTTCTTCTCGTTTAATATTTTTACAGGTAACAATCCATAAATTAAATTTTCATATAAAGATCTATTCAAAATACTACATTCTTGCTCACTAATTGACAAAATATTTTTTTTAAAATAAGTCTTGTGAATATCCTTTATATTATAATTGTCAACATAAATATTTCCTTCATATTCATATTCTCTAGTTAAAAGTTTCCATAATGTAGATTTCCCCGATCCACTTTTTCCTATTATTGCAACTTTTTCATTTTCCTTAATTTCAAAATGTATATTTTTTAAAATTTTATTTTTTTTTTTGTCAAAACTGTTGTAGGAAAAATTAACATTTTCATATTTTATAGCACCTTTAATATTTTCAGGTAATATATTTTTATTATTTAAAACATTATAATCATCATTGTTTGCTATTTCGAAATTTTTTTTATTATGATTTTCATTTTTATTTTTTATACTTTCGCAATTTAATAAAAGTGTGTCGTTAGTATTATCTGTTGTATAGGATTTAGAAAAATCCAAAATTTCATAAATTTTTTGCAAACTTAATTGAAGAATATTAAGATCTTTTTTTAATTTAAGCAATCCAACAATACCTAATCCCAACATACTACTATATGCAATAAATGAAACCAACTGACCATGTGTAATATGATTATTTTTTAATTCCATTTTACCAAAACATAATATTGAACATATAACAATATTACTACCAATGTTTAAAAAAGAATAAAACATAGCTTCACAATTAAAATACTTTTTATGCAATTTATCTACAACTTTTAGTTTTTCAGAAAAGTACTTTTTTTCATAGTACTCATTACCAAATATAGAAATAATATTTTTTTTTTGTAAAATGTCCGAAAAACGTGCCATTTGCTTTTCATCAAAATTATCAGTTTTTATTCTAATGTTTTTTAATTTTTTTAAAATCATTAGCACAAAAAAACCATATGTTGGAACAATAAATATACAAAATTTTGTTAAATAAGAAGAAATTAAAATCATTGAAATCATGCCTCCAACAATAGAATTAACATATCTCAGCATTTGAGTAATAGATGTTACCAATTCCTTTGAGGAAAATTTTATTTCATTAAAAGTACAGTTAACTAAATAATCAGAAGATTTATATTTTTTAAATTCTTCATCATTTGCACTGATGATCTTATTGTGAACTTCTTTTTTTAATCGAAATTCTACATTTTTGATACATTTATTTGTAAAATATATTCTAAAATATGATGCTAATCCTCCAAATACAAAATAAGGAAAATAATAAAAAATTGTATTTATGTTGTTATTTGTTTTTAAATGAAATTTTTTAAAAAAAATTGTTTTTTGTAACATACTACTTAAAAAATTATATTTCATATGTTTCATATTATCTGATTCAATGCATTCTCCCATAATTTTTGGATAACTTAAGTTAGTATATGCATTGATAGCTAAAAATACTAAAGCCATTGATAATAACGTTATTTCATATTTAGTCATATCACATATTGCCCTGATTACATAATTTTTCTTTTTTTCTTTTATTTTTGCATTTTTATTTCTATCATTTTCAAATTCATTATTCAATTTTTCTCCTTTTTTAAAATATTTCTTAAAAATATTCAACAAAAAATTAATCAAGGCATTTTTTGATTCTTTACTCTTACATAATACATTTCCCATAATGTATTCATAAATTCACTTATATATATACCAAATAAAATAACAGCAGTATTAATATAAAAATAAAGATCAAATTAATTATATAAAAAAAATTAATATATATATATATATATAATAAATAAGTGAACTAATATTTATTTAATAAATATTCCAGGATATCAAGTAATAAAAAAAATATAAAAATTATATATCAAGAATTATAACTAGACAATGAAAAATAATTAAAATAAAACACTTATTTTTGAATAATAAAAAATTATAAACCACATTAAAATATTTTCTCTTTTAATTCTTTTATTTAATTTATATATAAGTTTACATTTTTATGAAATAATAAATTTTAAAACAATTTTATTGGATAAAATGAAAGATGGAATCCATTAACAAGAGCAAGTGAAAACATATATGTTTATTCTATTTAAAAGTTGCTTTTTTCAGATAATTTTTTTTTTTTAATTTTTTTTTTTTTTTTTTTTGTTAAAATAAGTTTTTATAATGTATTAACAAAATTTAAAAAATATATCATTCTCCAATTTTGTATTTTTTTTTTTAATATGTTTATATATTGTATTCTTTACGTAAAATAAAAAAAAGGGTTCTGATTATTTAAAAGGATATTTTTTATATGATATTAAGCAATGTGTATTTAAAATTTCACATTTATAAAATATTTACTATACCAAATATTAATTTGATAAAAAGAAAAATTTATTTTTTTTTGTTTTATTATATAATAATTCATAAAATAATTTAATTGCAGTATATCACAAATATTTCTATTTTAAATAATTAAAATATTTTAGGAATAAAATTATTTCAAAAAAAAAAAAATAAATAAATGATAAAAATAAGTCTTGAATATGTAAAATTGTCCGTAATTTTTTTTTTTTTTATAAGGTTTAGTATGTTATAACAATATTATTATATTTTTAAAATATATTTTATTCATATATATATATATATATATTATTTTCTCATAACAAATTTTGAAAATTAGAGGATTCGATATAAGAAAGAATAAAAAATTATATTATTTTAAAATAATAAAATATTGAGAACTAATAAAAAAAGGGGAAAAAATATATATTAAGATATATCACTTATAAAAATAATCAAATTAGAAGATATCTATGTAATATTTTAATAAAAAAAAAAAATTATAAAAATGAGCGATAAAGAAGCTAAAAAAGAAGCTATTGAAATAATTTATGAAATCTCGAACATATTAAATGTAAACTTAGATAAAGAAACTATAGTCATATTAATACAATTATGTGAATATGGAGTTAGCCCCAAAATACTTTCTCATATTATTATTCAATTAAAAAAAGAAAAGGAGAAATTTCTTCAGAATTTAAATAACAATATGAGTAATGTAAAATAAGGAAACATTTAGCTTATGTATCAAAAATAGAAAGCACATAATAACATAAATATCTTTTTTTTTTTTTTTTTTTAAATGCATTTAAAATATTTTTATAAAATGAATTTAAAAAAAAAAAAAAAGTATTTCTAATTATGTCTATAAAAAGAAAAACAGAAAAAATAATGCTACTAAGAAAAATTCACATCTTTCAAGATATTTGGAGATACTATTTTTTTTTTAAAAAAGTTACATGATTTTTTCTAAATTTTTTTATTGAAATTATATTTTTTTTTTTTAATGTTATTTATCATTTTTTTTTTTTTAGTTATTATGTATAACATTTTTTTTTTATAAGTTTTCCAACTAATTATAATAAATTGAAAATATATTTTTTTTTTATTTTGCTTTGCTATTACTTAAAATTATTAAAAATTAAAAAAAAGCTTTAAGATAAAAATAAAGGAATATGCACTTATTGAATTTTTATATGAAATAATCCTAAGAAGAAATACGAAAAAAAAAAAATGTAAAATAAAATTTTTTTTTTTATTTTTAGTTTTTTTTTATATATATCATAAAAATATGGAAATTTTAATGTAAAAAAAATATATATATGTACATTTATATTTTCCTTTTATTGTCTAAATAATATGTATTAAAAAAAAAAATTGCAAAGAATTATTGGATATTTAAAAAAAAAAATAAGAAAAAAGTCTCTTTTTGATTATAATTTGTTCGAAACTGGTTATTATTTCTTGTTGATTAATAGTGCATAATAAAAAAAAAATTTATAAAAAAAATACGAATAATAGTATTAAATTAAGAAAAAAGAATATATTAAAATATATAAAAAAAGAAAAAGTAACTTATTTTAAATTGTCTTAAATTATAAATAAATATATATACGTATGTACAATGTATCTAGATTTTTTTTTTTTTTTTTTGTTCTAATGAAAAATATTTTTCTTTGTGTATCTTTATTATTTTTAACTTTTTATTTTTCCATTTAATCATGTATTTTTTTTTTTCTTTTTTTTTTTTTTCTGGTTAATATTTTATTGTTCTGATATTTATATTTTTTTTCTTGTATTACAATTGATTTTCACAAAAAAATACATTTATATTTTTTCCTTTTTTCCATAGTATTAATTATACTTTATTTTTTTTTTATTATTTAATTTTTTTTCTTTATATATATACATATTATTACTAATCATTAGTTAAAATTTGTATTTTTTTATAATTTTATTAAAATGAGACAAAGAAGATGGAAAACTATGAATCTCCCTCAGAAGTTTTAAAAAAAAAAGAAAAAGAAAGAGAAAAAAGTGCAAAATTAAAATTTATTGATATTTTTAATGATAATGATGAAGTAAGTAAAGATGAAAAAACTCTCATTGATTTAGTTGAAATGAAAAAAAAGAAAAAAAAAAAAAAAATAAAAAACAAAAATGAGCAATTGTCTTTTTATGATGAAGCTTATAATGTAAGTTTGAGTAATTTTTTAAACTCAAATTTTTCTAATTATCATGCGAATGTAGATAAAAATGATAATTGTATGAATGAAAATTATAAAAACTTGAATTTATATAACGGTTATGCATACGATAATTACAATATTGGATATATGGTTAATGAAATTTATAGATTAAAAGCAGAATTAGAAAATTCCGTACAAAAAGAAAATAAAAAAAATGAAGAAAACAAGATATTAGAAGAGAAAAATTCTATTTTGAGTAAAAGTATTGAAGATATGAAAAATGAAATAGAAAAGCTAAAAAATATATATGATGAAGAAATTGATAAAATAAAAGAATCATATAATAGAAGAATGGATATTTTAAAAAATGAAATGGATGAAAAAGAAAATTATTTTAAGAAAAAGATAGATAATTATGAAAAAGAATCAAATATGCAACTGAATGATTATGAAAATAAATATTATAATGAAAAAAAAAAAAATGATGAAAAAGATTGCTTAATAGAAAATTTAATAAAAGAAAAAGAAGAAATTACAAAACAAAGCAAAATTAGTATAGAATTTTATGAAAAGAGAATAGAAGAAATGGATAACAATATTAAAAAATTATCAAGTATGATAAATGAAGAGCAAGAAAAGAAGGAACAATTAATAGCAAAAATTGAAAAAAATGAAAAAGAAAAAATAAAATTTAATAATGTAATTAGTCAAAAAAACAGTATAATTAAAAATATGGTAAATGATATTCTAATAATAAAAAATTCATACGAAGAATTAGTGAGAGAAAAAGAATTAAATGATTTAAATAAAAAAAAATTTGTTAAAAAAATAGAAGAAAACGAAAAAGATTTACTATATTTAAAAAATAGCATTGAAGGATACAGAATAAATAATGAAAAATTGAGAAAATATAATGAAATTCTAAATGATGATATTAGAAAAAAGGAAAAATTAATCAATACCTTACAAAATGAAAATTGCTTTTTAAAGAAAGAAAATATGGTATTCAACAAAAATTTTCTAAGTATAAAAAAAACCAAAAATAATAAAGTAAAAAATTATTCTAGTGATTCAACAGATGTTCAAGGGAAAGATGAGCAGACAAATGATGATTATGAAGATGAATATGATGAAGATGGAAATAAAAAGGATGAAAATGGAAACGTCAATGAAAAAAGGGAGCACAAAGAAGGAAATCAAAGTAATAATGAAGGGGATGATGAAGAAGAAGATGATGAAGAAGAAGATGATGAAGAAGAAGATGATGAAGAAGATGAGGATGATGAAAAAATAAAGAAATATAGTGAATTATCTGAAGATAATAAATATGCAAATAAAGAAAGGAAAAAAAAAAGTAATTTACAAAAGAAAAAAGAAATATTAAAAAAAAGGAAAATATATTCAAAAAAGAAAAATGATAATAACATATGCCCCATTAAAGGAAATAAATATTCTAATTGTAAAATAAGCTTATATGAGAAAAATGAGAATAAAGAAAAGTATTTAATGGGAGATGATAATTGTATTGCTAGTATTGAAAAGAAAAATAATAATGATAATTATTTAAATAATAACAATAATAATGATTGCAGTAATAATTATTCTACTAATTTAAATTGTTACAACAATAAGATTGAAGATGATGGCATAGAAAAAGAAAAAATAAAGTTTTCAAACGTAAAAAGTAATTTAATTGATTTAAATAATTTAAATTACCAATTATTAAAAAAATCATCAAACTCAAATTTTTACTCTAACATTATAGAAAGTAATAGATCAGAAGAAAAAAAAAAAAAAAAAAACTATTATTGTAATTTAAATAGTAGTAATATATTTAATAAAGAATTAAACAGTAATAAATATTTGTATGATTTAAATTTATATAACTTAAAAAAGTGTAAAATTTTTAGTTTTAGTAACAATTTAGCTCCTGAAAAAAAAATATGTAGTAACAGTACCCTCGATAATAACAAAAACTTTTTAGGAAGTATAAATCGTTCCCAATTAAAAAATAAAATTAATAAAAATTATAATAATGAGAAGGAAATCCTTTTTCGTAATTTGAAAAAAATTACTTCAAGTAGTTCTTTTAGTGAAGAAATAGAAAAGGAAAAGGATATTACTAAGATTCATGAGTATTGTATAAATGAAGATATAGATAAGAATAAAACAATTGAATTCTTTCTTTCAAATATAAAAAATGAAAAATTGAATTCTAATAATATGATGAAAAGAAAAGAAAACCTAAAGAAATTAATGGATGATAAAAAATTTTCAAGTAACAGTTTAACAAAAAAAAAAGATGACATAAATGGATTATTAAATGATAATATTTTTCAGAGTAACAATCTGATAAAAAGTAAAGGAAATGTAAATAAATTATTAAATAGAAATTATTTTTCTAATAATTACATTATTAAGAGTAGCCATAATAATTTCTTAAAAGGTAATGAAGTTAACAACTTTAGTAGTCAAAGTAACATAAGATCTTATATATTGAGTAAGTATAAAAGTAAAAGCAATATATATGGTTTGTTTATTATTAATGAAAGATTAAAAAATATTTATAAAAATATTGAAAATAAAAAGAAATCAATAAGTAATTTTCCAATAGATCTATCTAAAATAGAAAGTGTAAAAAATTTAAGTAACTCTTTTAGTATTTTAGAAAAAGAATATTTATGTAATAATTATAATGAAGATGCATCTTTATTACTTTCAAAAAAAAAAAAAAGAGAAGAATTTTCTGATTTACATGAAGAAAATGATAAGAATTTAATTAACTTAATGAATAGCTGCAAAATCAATGATTTTGAAAAAGAAAAGAATAATTCTAATAATTTTTTTATTTTAGAAAATAGTAAAGATCTCATAAAAAATGATAATTTAATAACAAAAAATAAGGAATTATTAAAATGCAATAACAAAAATGAAAATTTAAAAACTTCCTCTATTTCATACGAAATTAATAGTTCTAATAAGAATACAAATAATAAATATGTAGGAAAAGACAAAAACGTATTCTCAAAAAGCGAAAATATATTTGAAAGTAATAATAGTTCTTTTTTTTATAATGACTTGAAGTTAAAAAATGAGGATGTTATTTCAAAAATGAAAAGAAATGTAGAATATAAACAAGTTGAAAAAGAAGATATTGAACTTAAAAAGAATTGTGATAAAAAAAAGGATGATATAAATAAAGAAATTTACAAAAAAGACAATTGCAAAAAAGAAAATAATGAAATTAAAGAAGACGAAAAGGATAGTGAAGAAGAACATGAAGAACTATATAAAGAACGTAATGAAAAATACAAAGTTGAAAATGAGGAAGAAGAAAGTAAAAAAGTAAAAAATCAGGAGAATAGAAATAATAAAAAAAATAGAGATGATGATGAGCTTAAAGAAAAAGAAAAAATTTACAAAAATTATTTAAATAAGATAAAAATGAAAAATATAGAAAGAAATGAAGAAATTAATTCAAACGAAAATATAGAAGAGGAAAAAAAAAATAACTCTAACTCAAATGATATATTTAATACAAATTTCGATAATTTTTTGTTATCGTATAAATGTAAAAAAAAAGAATCTCAAGATTTCTCATTAAAAAATAAGATATTTGATTTTTTAAAAAAAAAAAATAGACAGGTTGGTCATTTCTGTGAAAATAATGATATAAACGATAAAGAAAACTCTTATTTTGAAAATTACTATAAAAAATTAAAACTTTTAAGAAACAAAAATACCATGGAAATAGACAGTTTAATAAATAAAGAAAGTAATTTTAACGATAATTTATTGAACAATAAAAAAAATTTTCTTAATGAAAATACATATACAAAGAAAGCTATTAATTATGGCGATATCTTCAATACAATAAATGAAAAAAATGAAAGTGAGGAATTTCTTTTTAATAGTAATTTCATAGCTAACAATCAGAAAAATAAGAGTAATTTAGAATATCATAAAATTGTAAAAAATGAAAAGGATGATGAATATTATGTTAAGTTAATTAATGATCAAAAAGAAAATATTATTGAAGCAAATATAGAAAAAAACAATTGCATAAATTTTATTAATCTTAACAATAATATAACTAGAAAAAATGAAGAAATTTTCAAATCTCCAAAAGAATATAGGAAATATTCAAATAGTAATAATTCAAATAGTAGTAGAAGTACCGATTCAAATATTTTATATTCAAACACTTGATATATTACAAATCAATGTCAAAAAAAAAAAAAAAAAACATAAATAATTTTATACATATATTTCATTAAGATTCTTATATATATTATTTTATTTTATTTTTTTATTTATATTTTTATGTATGATTTAAAAATTTCTATGAAAAAAATATATTTTTAACATTTTCCTAATATACATACATAAATATATATAACCTTTTTTAAATATTTATATTTAAAATTTTTTTCTTTATATAGATATTTAATAAAAAGATAATTTTTTTATAACATATATATAAATTAAAAATATATTATATATATATTTAATTTGAATTATATATATATAGTAATTGTATTTTTTTTTTTTATAAAAATGTCTGTATCCTTTACACGGTTAGCATTTCTTAATTTTTTTTTTTTTGTATTTTTATATATTTTGTATTAAAAAAAATATTACGTATATTTTTTGTCTTTTTTTTCTTTTTATAACAAATAAGTTAATACCTTTTTTTTGTAAAAATGTTGCATACGTTTTTTTTTTTTTTCTTATTTATTTGTCAAATTTCAAATAAAAAAAAATACTAAAGAAAAAAATCGTCTTTAATCATTTGTGAAAACAATAGGGAAACTAATGCTGAAAAAAAAAAAAATTAAAATTTTTTAATTATTTACTTATTTTATTTTTTTTTTTTAATATATTATGTATAAAGGCTTATTTTCTACTGTTTTTTTTTTTTTTTCTTTTTTTTTTTTTACATATATTCTATTATATTTTATTATATTTATTTATTTTATTTTATTTTTTGTTATACCATATTTGCATTTGTACATAGCATAAGAAAATGATAGAGAATTTAATATATTAAATAAAAAGGATATTAAAAGAAACAAATTTGCTTCTTTATTAATACCTAAATTATTAATCACTGATTTTTCAATTAAAAATAATGAATTTATAATACAGTTTGTGCAAATGCTTTTATATATGTCTTTAAAAGCCTTAATATATGTCTTCAAATTATATTCTTTTGCATTAATATTATGTAGAATAAAAGAAAAAAAGAAGGTATAAAGAACTGTATTTTCAAAATATTTCAAATAAATTTTATTCATAATATTATTATAATTTTTTTTTTTATCTACTGTAACATTTTTTTTAAAGAATATAGGAACATTAATTTTATTAAGGTAACTTTCAAGTATACGTAATGATTCTTGCTTGTAATAATTTTCACTATTTTTTTTAACAGAGTAATAAAATTTCATTATTGATTTCTCATTTATTTTATTATCATTTTTACTTGAAATTAAAAAATTTATTATAGAACTATTATTACTTGTTATCACATTATTTAATTCATTATTATTATGTGAATATATTTTAATTATTTCCTTCTCT
This sequence comes from Plasmodium relictum, assembly GCF_900005765.1. Lineage (NCBI taxonomy): Eukaryota > Apicomplexa > Aconoidasida > Haemosporida > Plasmodiidae > Plasmodium > Plasmodium relictum. The sequence goes on from NC_041690.1 coordinate 2,255,153, forward strand.
TTTTCATATATTTCAGAAATGCACTTTTCATTTTTTAAAATTTTCAATAGCAAATATGATATAATTTCTTCCTTATTTTTTAGGTTATAAAATAAATTTTTGTTATATACTAATTGCTGCATTTGGTCATATGTAAAAAATAATTCATCCGAATATCTTATATAATAAAATAAAATGGATGAATAAATTTTTTTTTTTGTATATTCTATATTTTCATCTTTTACTTTCTCAAAAATATATGTTAATAAATCAAATTCCTTTTCGTTTTTTTGTATTTCATTGAACGTATTTTTATTTTTACATAGAGTTTCCAATAAACTTAAAAATGAATTTTCTTTAAATGAGTATGCTTCATTTTGCAAATGACTTGTCAATTTGTTATAAAAATTATTTTTTAAATATACATATAAATTATTAATTCCAATAGAACTAACAAATTCACTTAAAACAAAATGATCAACAACTGTTATATCATTAAAATTATAATAATCTTTATTTTTTTTTGAATAATAATTTTGTAATGTAAAGAAGAATATGCTTAAATTAATTAAACTAACACTAAAAAGTATATTTTTAAAACTCTTTTCTTTCCTTTTTTTACTTACAGTTTTAATAAATTCATAATCAGCATTTTTGTTTATTAATGTTTTCATATCATTTTTAAATACATAAAGAGAAAAAATACTTTTTCTTATTAATCTATTCATACTTCTAACGTTATATTCTTTTCATCTTTAAAATATCTTTATTTATTCTATTTATATATATATTCATCATTTATAAATAAAAAAAAAAAAAATTATAAAATGTATTTTATACGTATATATAATAATAATTATAAAATTTAAAATAGATTAAAATTTCAATGAAGTTTTATATTTTTATAAATAAATTTAAAATTTAACTTTTTTTTTTTTTTAATTTATTTCTCTTAAAACTAATGTCAAAAAGATAAATAACAAAAAAAAGAAAATAAATAAAATGACAAAATTTTGTAATAAAAAAAATTATAATAAGGTAGTATTTTCGTAGTTTAAACAATATTATTACAATAGATACATAATTTATATATTTTTTTTTTTTACCGAAAAATTATGAACGTTTTCAAATTTATGTATATGCCTAAGTTTTACTTAAGTATTTATAATGAGTATATAAATGCTTATAGAAAAAAAATTAATAGAATTCCTTTTTACATAAGAAGAACAGGTACTCTTTAAAATTTAAATTTTAAAAATATAATATGAAAAATTGTAAAATACAATGCGAATGGTATTTATCCTATTTTTACAAAATACAAGATAAAAAATATGTATATAAATGAGAATGCTTTTTTTTATTTTTCAGCATCAGATAATTTACCAGTCTTTCTTAAATATAAAAATAGAAAAAATCTTGTAATAACTGTCATAAGAAAAATAAAAGGAAATAAAGAAGTATGGGCATTTATTAATATATATACAATAATGTTTTTATCTTTAACTAATATTTAATAGAATTAATGTTTTTTATTTTTTTATATAAAAATAATTATTGTTAATTTCGTATATTTCTATAGATTTTATAAATTATATATAGCTTCTTTTTAATTTCTACATTCTAATTATTATTTCAAGGTACTGAAAAAAGAAATTGAATCAATTTGTAATAGTAATGTTATAGAAAAACCTGACTGCTTTATGATTAAAGGAAATCACAAAAAGAAAATAAAAGAAGTAATTATATATGTTTTTTAATTTAGTTTAACATTAACATTTTAAGAAATATATAATAATAAAAAAATATATATCACTTTTAGCATTTATATAAAATTATAATTTTTTATAGAATTTGGATATTTTTCATATTGTTCTATTTTATTTCATCTTATTTTATCTTATTTCATTTTATTTTATTTCATTTTATTTTATTTCATTTTATTTTCTCTTTTTTTTTTTTTTTTTACAGTATTTTAAATACATTGGATATTAAAATAAAATTTTTTACAATTTAACAATTATACTATTTAGGATTTTTGTTAATAGGAAACTTTTTTTTTTTAATCATGCCTTTGTGAATTTTTATGGTTTTTTTTATTTAATAAAAAAAAAAAAAAAGATTAAAAAAATTGAAATATCATGTACAATAATACTATATGTGAAATTAAAAAGTGCTTAAAAAAAAAAATAATAAAAATAATTAAAATAAAAAAATTAAAATAAAAAAATTAAAATAAAAAAATTAAAATAAAATAAATTATCTTAAAATATAATAAAACATAAAAAAAAATTAAAATTAAATAAAATTAAGTAGTGAATAAAATAAAAACAATTATATGATACTTTATATATATATATATTATATATGTAATGCATATATAAATATATTAAATATATAAATTATTTTATCAAAAACAATGTTATAGTGTGCTGTTTTAATTTGATACTTATTATAAATAAAAAAAATTTTAATAAAAAAGAAAAAGAAAAATGAGTAAAAATTTATTGTTTAAAATTGACGATCTAACGAAAAACAAATTTAATGGATTATTAAAATATGGAAGTAATGTAATTAGCAAAAATACTTCGAATAATTTAAATGAAAGAAAATTAATTTATGTTGGCAAACCAACACATGGGAGTGATTTCTACTGGAAATTCAGAGAAATGATATCAACAATAAAAAAAAAAACAAAAAGATGTGCAAGATATTTAGATTTAAATCATGACTTTTCAAGAGCTTCATTAACAGGTGTTCCTAAAACAAGTTTTGACCCCAAAAATAATATTTTTTATATTCAAATGGATAATGAAGAATGGGCAGGTATATTTATTTAAAAAATTAATATACTTTTATAACCTTTTTTAAATTACTATACATAAAAGGGCATTTATATATATTATTATAATAATATTACTAAGAATGCTAATATATATCATTATTAAAATCTTTAAATAAATAAATATATATATATATATATATATGAAACATAATTCGTTATAATGGAAAATGTATTATTTTGATGTACATCATATCACATATATAATAGAAATATATAATAATATAAAGAATAAATAATATTATTATTAAATTGAATAAACATACATTATCATATCATTAATATTTATATTATTTTTAAGTAAATATAAAAGAAAGAAAATGATTTAAAAATATTGTTTTTATATAAATTTCACGAACATACATATAAAATTTATCATAAAAGTAACTCGCAAATTTATTTTATGTATTTGCATTTCTTCTTCATTATTTTATTTTATTTATATTTTTTAGGAATTGGAAGCAAAATGATGCTAAATATATCAATGAATATTTTATTTTATTTACACATATCCTTTTGGATATATTTCATATATTATAGATTATTAGTAAACAATAAATTAAATGTATTTAGTAAATGGAAAAATAAAGATTAAATTTAAGGAAATAAAAAATATATATAATATTCTATGTTTTTATTACATATATTACCTAACAATTTAACAAAAGTTCTTTTCTTTTTTCTTTTTTCTTTTTTTCTTTTTTAATATTTTAATTTATAATTCTTATTTAGATTCTTATTAGACCTATTATATTTTAACAAAAATTTGTGTATTTTATGTATTATACTTTAAAACAGTATTAGAAAAAAAATTATTTTACATTATATATTTTTAGATTTTTTTTTTTTTTCTGTTTAAAAACTTTAAATTTCTATGTTTATTATTATAAAAAATTTACAAAAAATTTCTTTGTAAAAAGGAAAAGTTACATTTTTCTATTAATATAGAATAATAATTAAAAATAAAAAAAAAAAGTTAAAAACACCATATAACTATCTTTATTTTTAAGTTATAAAATATATTACCTTTCATTATAAATATTATTCTAATAATAATTATTTAAATGTTACTATTTAATTATTGCATTTATATTTTAAAAGTTATTCTATAAAAAGTTCATGAATGTTCTTTTACTATTTTATTTATTTAAAAGAATAGAAATTTTTCATTTATTTTATTTTTACTTTTTTTTTTTTATTCTTCATTTTTAAAATATGACATATTTAAAAAAGATAAAATAAAATAATTTCAACCATAAATAAAATAAATAAAAGTATCATGTAAAAAGTTTTAATAAGAAATATATTTGCATATGTATGCACTAGCTTTAAAACGTATATACACAAGTATATTTTATATATGATAATAATAATAATAATAATAAAATATTCTATATATTAAATATTCTGAAAGTTGTACTTAAAAATCAAAATAAATTTATACAAAATATGAATTTGATAAAATATAATATATAAATAATTAATACGAAAAAGTAAAAAAATAAATAGGATTACATTATTAAAACTAAAGCTTAAAATTATATTGTCATAATTCAAGAAAAAAATATATTATATAAATATATATGCAAAATATAGTATGAACATAGATAAAAAAAAAAAAAGTTAATATATAATTAAAATAATATTAAAAAATTGTAAATAAAAAATTAGATATTCAAATAAAATTAAAAATAATATATATATATATAAAGTCATATAAAAAGTTTAAATTAAATATAAAGAAATTTAAAATTAAAAAATTTTTAAAAAAAAAAAAAATTGTATATATATAACCAAAAGTATAATAAAAACGTTAAATTATATAATAAAAATAACACAAACAATTAAAGAAGTATATATGGTAAAATAATTTTTAAATAGAAACCATCTAAAAATTATATATATAATATATTGCATAGATAATGTTTATCTTTCTATTTTTGAAATGCTTATATATTTATTCAAGAATTCATAACTACGTATTTTTTTTTAATTGCTACTTTTCTTTCTTTTCCTTTTTCCTTGAATATCATCGTTCAAAGTTGTATTAGCCACTTCACAATCTTCTCCAGTTTGAGTATCTATATTTGAGCCTATATAGTCAGACATATACTCTGATTTGGATGATTTTGCATTTTTATTTAATTCTTGAAAATTATAATTATTTGATGTTTTCCCATTAGATCTAAATCGAACATTAGAATTTCTTTTTTTTATGCATTCTCTGTGAATTTTTAAAGCCTCATTAAAGACACCAAAATCTTCAGCTAATTGCCATAGCATTGATAAATTAAAATAAGGTAAGTAACTTATTGATAGAGGAGGGTTTTTATTTTTCATAATTAATTTGCATTCTTCATTATATTTATATGCTTTTCTTAATAATTTAAGCATTCTTTTTCTACCTTCTGTTCCTAATGTTCTACTAAAACATTGCTTTTTATTATTATTATTAACATTATTATTATTATTGTTACTATTATTATTATCACTGTTATTATTATTACTGTCATTATTATTATCACTGTTGCTTTTACTCTCCTCTAAATAATTGGAATTTTTCAATTTTTTTTCAATTTTTACATTTTCGTGTTTTTTTATTTCAACATCTTTTGTTGAAGTAGTTTCGTTATTTTCGCTACTAGTATTTTCTGACCTTTCTCTTTTTATGTCTGATTCATCTACTAAAATATAATCTGAAATATCATCAAAACTACTATGAAGTTCATTAGAAAAATCACCAACTGAAAAAAAAGGAGATTCTTCATTTGAAGAAGAATCACTATTATAATCAAGTTGTAAATCTGAATATCTCATTGAATGCAATGAAATATTTGCATTATTTTTTATATTTAATAGAGCCATTATTATTTTACCTTATTTTGTTATATTTTATAATATATTTCTGTTTTTTTTTTTTTCAAAAGCAATACAAAATAAATATTGCACTTTTTATTAACTTATTTCACAAAAATATGAAGAATTAATAATATATTTTGTAAATGTATGTATATCTTATAAAAAAAAAAAAAAGACAAAATTTTATACCTTTTTTTTTTTCTTTTTTTTTCATAAAGTAGGAAAAGTGTTCATAATTTTTATTAATTAAATGTTTTAATTAATTTTCAATAAAATAAATATAATTTCTTTTTAATTATAATAAATGTATTAAAATAGGTAACAAGTATAAACTGCATTAATTCATTTTATGTAATATATGAATTTTAAAAATAAAAAATTCAATAATATATATTTTTATATTATCATAACATTATTCTTGATTATAAATATATATAAACAAAAATATTAAGCGATGTAATATAGTATCAAATATAAATTAAAAAATTTATATATACATATATATATAAAGCTTTTTTCAACATAAATATGCCATATATTTTATATAAATCAAATTCTCTTTTTACTCCTCTTTTTACTTTTTACAATGTAAAAATGAATTTCAGCATAAATTCTTTTCATTAAATATTGTTAAAATCATTTAATATGTTGTATTAAAATATATGAAATAAACGTAGTTATACAATATAAATTGCCATTAAATATTAAAAAAAAAATTATCAAGTTAATTTTAACAAATAATTAAAACTGTAAAAAAAAAAAGATTATTTATAAAATTAAGAAAATCATATAAATATATAAAAATATAAGTATATAAAAATATAAATAAATAAATAAATAAATAAATAAATAAATAAATATATATATATATATTTAAATTTTAATATATAGAATTATTCTAACAAAAAAAAAAAAAAAAAATTTTCTCTTTTTTTTTTTTTTTAAACTATTAAATATGGTGAATTAAAAAAAAAAAATATAATATATATATATATATATAAAACAATAAATCTTTATAAGTTTAAATGCATAAAATAAAAGTTATATGTATATATATATATATTTATCTTATTTTAAAAGAGCAATTAATGCTTTCACATATATATGTATATGCAAGATAGTGTAGTATGTTTTAACAAAATACTATAAAAAATTATTTATCAAATAAAACTTTTTACCAAAGAATAGGCATATTATTAAAATATTTCTTAATTAAATATTATAAAAATTATCTTCATTTTTTTTTCTTCATTAATAAAAAAATTAAAAGGCCATTAAAAATTATAAATAATACATATTATTTTTAGACAATAAAAATACACTCTTTAATTCATTATAAGAATATATATATATATATATTGTTCTATATATATATTTTATACTTAATATATTTTCTGTATATAAAGAGTAACATTTTTTTTTCTTTTATTTTTTTTATATTTTTATTTTTTATTCATGCATGAATACATTAAAATGAATACAATCTTTGAACATAATGTATATGTAATAATATACTTTATTAAATTAAGAATAATATTAATTATTATTTTTTTTTTTTTATTCAATATAATTAGTAAATATATAAGTATATATATATTTAAAAAAATAATTCCAGAAAAATTTTACGATGCAATCGTCAATATAATAATGAATACTTATTCATATTATCTATTTTTCCCTTACATAAAATACATATATATATATACATGGCATTTATTGTATTAAAAATATTTTTTTTTTATTTTTTAAAAATTTGTATATATTTTTGACTTTTTCTATCTTTATTCTTTTTTTTTTTTTTCTCTTGTATATTCATCAATATACACTATTAATATATGATCATTGAACATTTAATTAGTTAAAAAGAATACATAATATTTTATATTATTTAAAAATTTTTACTTTTTTTGTTGATATATTCATTAAAAAAAAAAAAAAAAAATTATATAAAAAATATATAAATATTTTTTAAGTAAAACATTAATTATAGACAAATAATGTATACATATTAAAAAGCATGTTACATTAAATTTTTTTTTTTTTTTTTATTCTTTTTATCTTAAATTATAAAAATATAAATTAAATAAAATTAAATGTAGAATAATTAAAAAAGTTAAGTAAATAAATTTATTATTATTACAAAAATAAATAAAAAAGAAAAAAAAATCTCATATATATATATATATATATATATAACAAAATATAAAAATTTTTTTTTGAGAACTACTTTAGTTTGTGCCCGTGCAATTTTAATATTCAATTTTTTTTTTTCAGGAATATAAAAATGAAAAAATATTGAAATTTATTTCTCTTCCTTTTTCATTAAGTATTATATATATATTATTTTCTTAATTTTTTAAATATAATAGTTAAAAGTGCAATTATTAAAGTATAGTAGTAATTTTTTAAAAAACGATTCACTTCTGTTTTAAATATCATTAAATGCTTTCTAAAAATTTCAAAATATAAATATACGCACTTTTAAATTCTCACATGAAATATAAAAAATTAATTAAAAACTAACTTTAACAACAGAAAAAATTATAAATATAATATATATATATATATATATATATATTTATTTTTCATTTTTTTTTTTCTTTTTTTTACAAAGTACACAATACATGCAAATAATAAAAGAAAAAATTAAGAAAAAAAAAGAGGAGAGAAAATGAAACAAAGAAAAAAAATTGTCCTATTAATAAATATTAGTTTTAGATTAGGTATATAAAATGAATAAGTATAACTTTATAAAAAAGAATTCCCTATCTATATTTATTTTTCATATGAATCCTTATATATAGTATGAAAAAACATAACGGTCATGTAAATCATAAGAAAATTTAATTCAATGAAAAATATTTTTATGCAAAAAAAAAAAAAAAAATGAAAATGTTCAAAGAAATTTAAAAAAGAGTACATATATATATGTATATATATATAGATATATATATTCAAATAAATTTATTTATATTTTTTTCTCATCTTATTCATTTTTTTTTTTTTTAAAGAAAATTTATTTATTAAAAAATTATTATTGCCATTTTTTTTTAATTATACTAAAAAGACGCATTTAATATCAAATAGTTCTAACTACTTAGAAATGTACAATTTTTTTTTTTTTTTTTTTTTTTTGATGTTAGAAATTTTTTTTTCTTTGTAGATTTAATATAATTGTAAGATTAATTTATACTTGTTTTTTTTTTTTTTTTTTTGAACTTCAATTTCTCCTTTTCTATTTATAAATATAAAATTTAACCTTCCCTGAGCGTATTTAATGACTTTTAAAATAAAGGTGCACATTGTTTTGGTGATTTTTCTTTTTCTTTTTTTTTTGGTTTTACACCCGTTAAGTGAAAAAAAAAGAGAAAATTTAATAAAAATGAAAATAAAAAAAAAAAAAGGCAATTTAATATTAGATTCTTTAAAAAAATTACACTTATAAACGTTTATTTATTCAGCTTTTTTTTTTTGTTTTTATATTTTTCTAGATGAATTTATTTAATTTTTATTATTTTTCATATTAAGAAAATTTTTATCTCACAAAATTATTTATTCTTTTTCGTTCAATCTTGTCTAAATCTTATAGTATATTTCAAATTTAGATTAATTCGTAAGTTCTAATGATATTATTTATTTATAGCACGTAATAAATTATCTATTAAATCATGAACTTTCTATTTCTTAAAAAATTTAAAGTAATATTTATAAAATTATAATTAATTTTATTATATTATACACTTTTCTATTCATTTATTTTATTTTATTTTATTTTATTTTATTTTATTTATTTATTTTTTTTAATTTACGTGTACTTGATAGACAATTAACATTATAACTTTTTATTTTTAAATGCAACGTGTAGTAGATTAATAGATTAGGAAATATATTATAATTTAATTATATTATTATTATTATTATTTTTTTTACAAAGATATAATTATTTATAGGAAAAATAGCAAACTATTTGTAATATATTAGATGAAAAAAAAAAAAAGGAAACTTATTTTTACATAATTTTAATATAATAGTTTTTAAAAGTATCATTAAGGAGTAAAAAAGTAAAAAAAAATGAAATATTTATAAAGAAATTTATTTGTTCAAAAAATTTACAATAGTAATAATAGTTTTTTTATAAATCACAAATACTGTATTGATAAGCATTTAATAATTTTCCCCTTTTTTTGAATAAAAAAATATAACTAACAAATATTATATTTTAATAAAAATAAATTAATATATATCTATTGTTATTGTTTATGAAGACGTTATTTTTTTCTGTTAAATAATAATACTGGAAATGAATTTCGAACTTTCTGGTAACTTTATATATTTAAGAATTTCAAAGGTTTCAGTAGTAGTTTTGTAAAAAATGGAATGCTACTATTCTTATAAGATCTTAAAATATATGTAATGAATTATCATATAATTATTTGACTCAAAAATTAAAAATTTTGAAACAATAAAAGAAACATGTTCAAGTAAATGCTTTACAATAATTTAGGAATAAGAAATATTAATGTTTTTTATTAATTCCTTAAAATAACCATTTAAAAATATATATATTAAATTAAAATTTTTATAAATTAATATTGCGTTACAAATTAATATAAATTAAACACTAAATTTACTAAGATATGTTAACAGAAAAAAAAAGAAAAAAATTAAATAAATTGAAATTTTTTATTTTATTTTTTTACATTTTTTTATTTTAATAAAGATAATTTTTTTAATAGTACATTTTTTTTTTCTTTTATTTAACCAATATATATATTTACATAATGTATACTAATAAAATGAAAAGTTCTACTTCAGTCTTTCTAGAAAAATTAAGTCTATAAGAAATAATTATTTTGCATAAATGCTATTTTACCCTGGAATATATTCTTAATATAGAAATTATTTATTTTTTTTTTTTTGTTGCAACAACTTGAACATTATTTATTGCAAAATTTTTAGTATGGAAAATTGAATAATATAGGTTATTTTATAAAAAGCAATATTATAAATTTACATTATCTTTATTTTTTTTATTTTTTTTTAAATTTTTATTAATATTTTAATATTAATACAATAATATAAACTAATTTTGTTAATAAGAGCAATTCATAATTAAGCTATAGATAAAATTTCATTTTTTATATGCAATTCATAAAAAGAATTACATTAATTAAAAGATCTTGGTTGAATTAACTAAAATATCTAATATATAAATATTTAAATTTTTTTTTTTTAATTTCGAAAATACAAACATATAAGTTTTCTATATATTTAGTTACCTCTTGTTTTTTCCTTTTTTGTCTTAATCACGAATTTCAATAAAAAACATGAAAAATATTTAAAAAGAGAAAAAGAAATAAAATAAAAGCAAAAAAAAATTTAATTCCCAAGATTATTTTAATAAAAATGTTTTAAGCATAGTTTTAATAAAATATTTTACATGAAATAAAATAAGAATGTATATGGAGTTTACATTTTATATATCTTTCTTAAATTGTGTATTTTTTTTCTTTATAAATTAAATAATATTAAAGAACATTATTGCTCAAAATTATAAAATTTTAATTAAAAATATTTTATATTCAATAATAGAACAGTTGAAGGGATGTGTTTTATAATTTTAATGAATTTCTAAAAAAAAGTAAAACAAATTAATTTAGAAAGGTTATAGATGGCTACTTAGTCTAGTGGTATGATTCTCGCTTTGGGTGCGAGAGGTCCCGGGTTCAATTCCCGGAGTAGCCCAGTTTGATCACTAAAAAATTTTTAATAAATTTATTTTATTTAAAAGATAATATTTATTTATCTTGTGGGTGTATTGTAGCTTTTATTATTTAGATGTATTAGTGTTTTTTATTAAATAAAAATGATAAGTCATTTTTTTTAATTTTTGGAAATGATACTATATTTGGCGAATTTTGAATAGTTTATAATTTTATTTAAATTTTTACTTATGGTTTAAAAGGCAAAAAATAGAAATTTCTAAAAGTATATGGTTAATTAATTTTATTATTAAAGGATATAAAAGAAAATTATCCTATTAACATTGTATACTATTGAATTTTTTTTTATTAGGAAAAAAGAAAAAAAAAAATAATTATAGAAATATAAGATAAATAGATCTGATAAAGTAAAAATTTTTAGTATGTTTATACTAGTTTTTAAAAAATCTATATGCAATTAATATTTGCTGATATAACCAATAAAAAAAGTAATATTATACTTACAAAAAAATAACATTTATATTTTATGAATTTTTTTCATATAATTGTTTTGAATAGTGCTTAAAAATGTATTATTAATAATATGAAAGTGAATTCTTCAAATGTGATAAACAAAAATATGGATAATAAAATTTCCAAAGATTATATATACAATTACTAAAAATTTAGCAAACAAATATATATATATAATAAATTACATATATACAACATGAAAAATACAAAATTTAGGTAAGAAAAATATTTTTATAAAAAAGTACATAGAAGTAAGAAATTTAAAAAATTTTTTTAGATATAAATATTTCAATTTATCAAAATATACTTATATTTCAAACAATACAACTCTAAAAATTTTAAATAACAATAATTTAATTTATATAATAACTTTAAAATATATTATATTAATTAATTTTTATAATACTTTTTTATTATGAAAATAGCAGCGCGTGGTTTCGATCCACGGTCCTGGGGGTTATGAGCCCCCCACTCTTCCTCTGAGCTACGCTGCTTTCAATTGAAATTGTCATTCTATAAAACAAAACAAAATTTTACTTTTTTACCTTGGATTTTTTTTTTTAATCTACTTTTTTTCACTTTTTTTTTTTTTTGAAAAAATATATAACCAAATAGAAGTATGCATATATCGAAAATAAATTTACTAACAATAAAAAATTATATTTTTAAAAATTTTTTTTATATCAAAAAATTTTGTTTAATGGATAGAATACAAACATATTTAATGAAGATAATAAAGGAAAAAATTTTTAGAATATTTTTATTATATGATATTCACATTTGTGAATGGCTTTCTAATAATAATCATAATTTTTTCTAAATTATAAATTATATAAATATATATATGTATTTGGTTACAATATGTCATATTTACATATGAGCATGCTTTAAGGAGAAATTTAAAATTTTTAATAATTATTTATTTATTAAAAAATAGATACTTATGCATATATTTTTAATATATAGGAAGAATGAATTTTTTATTTTTATATATACGTATATGTTTAGTAAACGATGTACCAAAAATTTTTAAAGAATATTAAAAATTCTTTAAAAATATATGAATATATACTTTGAGAAATATAAGAAAATTATACGCAATTCCAATATCTAAAACTTAAAGATAACGTAAAAAAAAAGTACTGCATATAAAAGCAAAACTTTAAATAATAAAATGTAAATATTAGAACAATGAATTTTTAAAAAAAGTTTTTTTTTCTTATCATTATTAATAGTATTATTTTGAAATACAGAAAATAGTGTAATGTTACCTCATATTGAATTGATTATTCATTAAATGATTTAGTTTTTTTTTCTATAATAATTCTTTTTAAATATTATGATATATTGAAAATATAAAGTCATATATATTTAATGTAATTTTAACAAAACATTAATATATGCAATTAAAAAATTAAAGTTAAAAATTATAATTGTCTACTAGTACTCTACTACAAATTTAAAATATGCAAATCATAAATAGCTAAGTGAAATTATTATATGATAAAATATAAAAAAATTAATGAAAATAGTATTTTATGAAACTTTTTTTACTATTTTAATATAAAATGTAAAAACTAGTATTAAAAGTTATTTTTCTATTACAATTATTCTAAAAAAAATTATCAATCATTTTTAACACTAAATATTTTATCTAATTTTATTTTGAATTACGATAAATAGGATTCTATTTAATAAAAGCACTCTAAAATATTTTTACTTTTTTTTCTTTAATATAAATAAAACTAAAAAAGAAAAAAGAAGAGAAAATAATAAATAAAAGATAAAAAATAAAAAATAACAATAATAATAATAAAATAAAATACATGGATGAATATTATATCTCTTATACTAAATTTAATGGTAAAATTTTATAAAATTCTTTTACAATTACAATTTTTACAAGCATTATATTTAAGAATGAATAAATGAAAATGTCTATATTTTATTTATTTTAAATAAGTAATATTTATAAATTTATGAAAAAAAATATTATTCTCACTCATATTTTACTATAATTACAGAATAAAAAATTTATAAAAATGATTTAACATTAGACATAATAATATTATATATATATATATTTTTTTAACTAACATTTATACTTATAAAAGCATTGTATTATAGCTTAATATTTTCTTTAATAAATTCTATCTTATAAAAAAAAAATATGAACAAAATTTTATATATTGGAAATATTCATTTTATTTAAAATTTTCTGGTGAAATAATAATATAAATATCGGATAAGCATATTTTTAATATATAAATCTTTTAAAACTAAAAAAAAATAATACATCTGAAATTTTCTTATCATATTTATTCTAATGATTATTAATCTTCTTTATTTATTATTACATTTATAATAATTAAGTTTTTCATTTTATTATACTTCAAGTTCTTTTCTTTTTTTATTTTTATTTTTTTTTATAAGACTTTTCAATAATGAATATAATCATTTATATTTTAAAGAATTGATAATTTTTATTCTTATACATAAAACAAAAATTTATATAGGGTAATAATAAGATAATTTTTAATTTAAAAAGAATTTATTCATTTAAAAAAGAAAATTAATAAAAAAGAATAATATTTTTAAATATGAAGAATTTTATAATTATATATGCATCTATAGTACGATTTAGAGACAAGATACCTATTTTTACTTACTATATTAAAACTGAATCAGAATTAAGAGTAGAGGTAATTTTTTGAAATATAAATAAATACTGTTATTTAAAAAAAAAGTATTTACTAAAAAAAATTTTTGAGAAATAAAAATTAATATATATATATAAGACAAAAATTTGAACTTTGTTATTCTTATATTACTATTTTCTTCATATTAAAAAAAAAATTATTATTTTTGTTTTTTTAATAATATTTTAAAATAATTGTAAATTTTTTATTATTTATATCCTATTAAGATTTACATATTTATAAATACTTTTTTTTTCCTATAGATAGTGCGTTCTTTAAATTTATTTTTTCAATCTAGTTCTATAGGAGCATTTCCAGGTCATTTTTCAAAAAAATAAAAAAAATAAAGTAAAATAAAATGAATATTTAACATATTAATTTTTTTATTTATAAATAAAAAAAAAAAATATATTTCTTAGGAGGAAGAGATACATTTCCATTTGAGCATGGAATAATATATTCTATATACAACAAAAACTTGACATTAATTTATATCATTATAACAAAAAAAGGAGAAATACCCGACAAATATGCTTTTTCGTTTTTAGATGTGATATATATTGTTTATTATTCTATTAATTATTATAAGATAGCTTCTTATTTCTTAATTTTTTTTTTTTTCTTTCCCTTTATTTAGGAATGTATAAATAAATTAGAAAATAAAATAGATTATAAAAATTTGCATAATCTACCAAAGAATAATTATTCCAGAACATTTAAAAGTTTTTATCAGAATTTAATTAAAAAATATAATGCTGAATATATGAATAATTTTGAAAGACTTGATAAAAAAATTGTCAGAATATTATCAACTATACATAAAGGGATAGAAACATCATTAAAAAATAAAGACAATTTATCAAAATTAGAAAGTAGATTAAATAGTTTAGCTATTAATGCAAAAATTGTAAGTTTTGAATTATTGTAATTTCATTTTCTAAAAAAAAAATTAAAACGAAATATTATTCCCTTTCTTTTTTAGTTTCAAGATCAAACGCATATTACTAAAAAAGTTTTTACTGGAAGGAGGAGAAAGGTTAAATTAAAAATTTATAGCAAAAAAAAAATAATAATATCATATATGAATTATTTAAATTTTGTAAATTTATCTATTTTTAATGAGTTTTGTTTTTAAAAATTATATAAAAAATTTTGAAGTAATAAAACATTAATATATATACAAATTTAGCAACATTTTATGTTTCTAATTATATTATTAAATTAAAAATAAATTTTTTTTTAATATTCCATATTTGTTAATAATCAGGTTATTTATTTTTTGTGTATTTTCATTATTATAATCCTTTTGAAATTGTTTTTGTTTTAAGTAAATTTTTATTCTCCACAACAAAATTTTTTTATGAATTTGGTATTTAAATAAAATAAATATTTCTAAATATATACAACAAAATAAAACAAATATATATATATATATATACATTTATTTTTAATGATAAATATGCATATAAATTATTGTTGATATAAATATAAATTTTAAAAATATGTAGAAAATAAAAAGATGTATATTTGAAGTTTCATCAATAAAAATAAAGTGTTAAATAGATTAATAAGCACTTAATAATAAGGTAGAAATAATTAAATATACAAACCAAAAGTTAATACACATTTATGCATTTCCTTAAACTAAAACAGTTAATAACTCAAATTTTATCTTAGAAGTTAATTTTTACAAGTATTTTTATTAAACAAAAAAAATATACTTAACAATAAATGTATTTATTTATTTTTTTTTTTTTTCTTTTTTTTTTCTTCATTTTGTATAATAACAAAAATCATTTTACATTTAAGTGTGCTAACGAATATATAAAAAATCAAAAACAAAATATATCTTTTATTATAAATGCTATATTATTTTATTTATTTATTTTTTATTTTATTTTATTTTTTGTTACACCTTTTTTTAATTTAAAATTTAAATTTTACACTTTTTAGTTATCTATAATCTTTATTTAATATAATTTTTTTTTTCTTACATTCTTATTAAAACAAAAAATTACTATTATAATTTATTTTATTGTAAATGTTTATTGTTATAAAAATGTTTTAATAATTTAAAAAGAAACATTAAAATAATATGAAAAATATTTTATAATGGTGACATCGTACCTTATTAAAATAAAAATTTTGAAAGAATATTCAATTTTTAGTTAATATAAAAAAAATGTCGTAAGAAACATTTCATAAAATGATGCTAATTTTAACAATGGTATATATTTCTTTTTGTTCATTTTGCCATCATGTTCATTAATTTTTTTTAAATTATTTTACTTATAATTATTTAAAGTTATTTAACATTACATTATCTTTATATTTATTGTTACTTTTTTTTTTTTTATTGAATAAAAAAAATGAAAATATTATCTTTTTTAGTATATTTTTCAAAGTTATGTAATATAATTATAATATTAACATTTTCATACTATTCTTTTTTATATTTGTTTGATGAGACAATTAGCAAATTAAAATATAATATTATAGAAAAAAATTCCATAGAATTTAGTAAGACAGATTTTCTCATTATTTTTAATAAATGTTCAATCTTATCTAGAAACAAGAGGCTTAATTTATTCAATGATTTAGAAAAAAGGGATAATTTTTTTAAGGGATCTTTTATTGAATACTTTTCTTTATTTTGTAAAAATTTTCATATAAATTTTAAAAGACTTATCAGTTATATTGGTATTACTTACGAAAAAGCAAAAAATTGTATATGTCTTAAAGAAGAAAAGAAAAAATTTTTCTTTAATTATTATAACTATTTTGCTTTTGGAGATGAAGTAAATGAATATTCTTATATTTTTCATAGAAATAATTATAAATTAGAACATGAATTAACTAAAAGGAAAAAAAAAAAGGAGAAGAGGGAAAATTGCATCAATAATAAAATAGATTGGAAAATAAATAATAAAAAAAATTGGAATAATAACAATGATATATACTGTGAAAATGAAAACAATTTAATAAGTAAAAATGAAAAAGTTTTAGATTTGAAAAACAAAAAGAAATATAATATGATAAGTAAGAAGTTAAATAAAAAAGAAAAATACAATGAAGAAAATAATAAATCCATTTTAAAAGAAAATACAAGCAGTTATAGTTTGCAAAGAAATAATAATATAAATTCTAAATATTATCTTATAAAAAAAATAAAAGACATTTTTAAAAAAAAAAAGAAGAAAGATTTAAAGGATTTAGATGTTATCTATATACCAGATACTACAGAAAGAGAAACAAAAGTTCTCAAATGTAAAACATGTTTGATTAATTTAGAAAAGTATTTATACGCATTAAAAATAAGTAATGAAGAAGCTGATGATATGAATAAATCACTAGATAAGAAAAAATCCAGTGATATACAAATTTATTATGATTATGATAATGTATATTACATAGACAAATATGAAAGAGAAAGAAAAAAAAAGGAGATAATAAGTATGAAATACTTGTTCTATGCATCTTTGTTAAAAAGTAACTATAAAATGATAAATTTTACAAAACGTTTGTTATTATCAAACCGAAATAAAAATAAAGAAATATATTTAGAAATTGATAGATATAAGCATAAAAGAATAAATTATACAATAAAGGAAAAGTTAGGACAAGGAGCATATGGAGAAATATGGTATGCAATTAGCATAAACGGAAAATCTCCTTTTAAAGATGTGGTATTAAAAAAAATTCTTATAAACAAAGATGAAGAAGCTTCTCAATTAAATGCTATGAGAGAGGTTTATTTTGGAGAAATTCTAAAAAACTGTGATAACATAAGTCGATTTATTGAATATTTTGAAGAATATGAAACTAATGATGGAAAAAATTATTATAGATATTTTTGGTTAGTATTTGCAGATGAGGGTTATTCATTATCTAAACACCTTTTCCAAACAGATATGAACAATTCAGGAATGCTTATACCAAGTTCTTTATGGTGGAGTATAAAAAAACAAAATATAGGTATGTTAGTATTAAAAGATTTAATATATCAAATATTAAATGGCATAAATATAGCTCATAAAAAAAATATTACACATAGAGATATTAAAATGGAAAATATTTTTGTATCTTCAAAAACTCCCTTTACTGTTCGAATTGGTGATTGGGGGAGTGCAGTGGAGTTTTCGAACCCTCGATTTTTGTTTATGCCATCAGAAAATGAAGAAACAGATGGGTATCAACCTCCAGAATCTTTGTTTGGGCATATGAAAAATAATTTTATGAGATTACCATATTACGATATGTGGGGTATTGGGATAGTCTTTTTGCAGTTTGTATTAGGTACTAAAAATCCACTAGAAGTGAAAAATAAAAGAAATGAAATTGAACTTAAGAAATTATTTTCGAAATATCCTATTAATGCTTTAAAAGAAGCGATTTTTTTGCAGAGTTTATCAGAATTATGCTTAACACCATGGTCTAAATCTTCAGAACTTTTAATACTTCATCATAAAAAGCCATTATATTCTTCTATATATAGTAAAAATATTATTATTAATAAATTAAAATATCATACTTCTAATACACTAATAAATATAAAAAATCAATCTTTTAATATTGTTTATAATATAATTTCTCAAAAATATAATTCTTTAGTTTCAATACCTACTTCTCCAGTTTGTTCAGATTGGAGATGTGTAAATAAATATAGTTCAAATATTTCTTTTAAGGAAGAATATCATCCAGTTGATATAATATATAAAAATGTGAGTAATATTTTTAATGAAACAAAAAATAATTTTTTTAATAACAATACTTGTAATGATGAACAATTTCAAAAAATTTTACAAGAAAGAGATCCTTCAGGTATTGGATTACCAAATAAGAATGCAAGAAATTTACTGAGGCAGTTATTGCAATTTGATTATAATAATCGTATAAATGCTCAAGAAGCTTTAAATCATCCTTGGTTTTTGGAAAATTGATATACTTTTTGAAAAAGAATAAGTGACAATATAGAAGAAAAAACAAAATAAAATTAATTTTTTTCTATATTTAATTTTTTTTAATTTTTTTTTTTTTTTTTGTAATATTATATAAATTCCCATTCTTTTTAATTAATATTTTATCTTTATGAAAATGAAAGAATACTTTTTTATTTATTTAAAAAACAATTAATATAAACATAATTCGTTTACTTTTTTTTTTTTTTTGTTTCTAATTAAAAATAACTCTTTAATTGCACATGTAATAGAGTTTCCGAAATAAACCATATTTTACGCTGTATAAAATAAAAAAAAAAAAAGACTATATTATATAAATTGAAATTTATAAATATATATTGTGTTTATCCTTTAAATAAATGTAATCATAAAAAAAATAATAGCATTAATAAAAATAGAATTAATGAAATAAATTTAAAAGGCAAATTTGAGGAAATTTAGTTTTAATTTTTTACTTTTTATATCATTAATGTATCTACATTTATTATATAATAATAGTAAAGAAAAAAAAATTGCAATAAAATTAAACAAGATTAAAATTATATAAATATATTAGCATACACATCCATTTATATATAAATTTACATATTATTATTACAAGGAAATGTAGTTGTGTTTTTTATAATAAAAGAACCAAAGATAAAAAAAAAAAAAGAATAAAGAAAAAATAGTTCTACTTTTTACATACAAATGTATTCTATATTGTTCTACATTTGAAATTTTTTTTTGTGAATTTTCCTTTTGATATTTTTTTAGATTAATACTGAATCTTAAGTTTTTTTTATATTTTTTTTTTTTTTAAAATGAAAATTTCTCTAATTTTTTTTTTGTTGTCTTTTTTAAATGTACTACTGAATGCTTTTGGTGAAAATTTGTTAACCGAAAAAAAGACATTTGTTTTTTCTGGTGATTTATATTTAAACAGTAAATATTCCAAAGGAAGTGAAGTAGATAAAAATAAAAAAGAGAATACAAAAAGTGACGTGGCTAAAGTTATTGAAAAACATGAAGAAATGAAAGAATCAGACAAAAATGTTAAAAGTATAAATTATATTTTAAAATGAATAAAAAGATGATAACTAATTTCATAATTATATATATTCTATTAATCCTTCATTATAGAAAGTTTTTCTATATCGTCTTAATTTTATAGAAATGAATTAATAAAATAATAAATAATTGCATAAATAATAAATATAAGTGATGTCAATATTTATGTAAATGATATATATATATATTATAAATAGTATTATAAGTAACTATATGAATTAAATTATTCATTACATTTTACTTAAAAAAAAAGATTACAATAATTTCATAAAATTCAGTATAATAATTACTTATGAATGCTGAAAAAATCAGTACTATTGTAATATTTTTTACTCTTTTTAGACATTGTTAATGAAGCTACTAACAAAATTAAAAAAAAAAATAATGTAAATGAATTGCCATCATCTGGCCTCAATGAAGTAATTATTAACAAAATTAACCCAATTTTTTTTTTCTTTTTTAAAAATAGCAAACATTTATATTATAAAAAATATTTAGGAAGAAGAGGAAGAAGCAAAAGAAGGCAGTGAATTTTTGTCTAATGATTTAGAGGAAGCTGCTGAAAATTTTGCATCTTCTGACCAAGTAAATGAACTTTAAATAAAATAAGTAAATTACCCTTTTTTTTATTAGTTAAAATATTTTGATTATTTTATTACAATATATTTTTTTTTTTTTTTAGAATGAAAATAGTGTAGAAAAGGAAAATGAATTAAAAAATATTAAAAAATATCAAGCAGAGGTTATTAATTCAATGAGTCAACCAGATCTTTACAAAAAATTTGATGTAGATGAATTAGAAAAATTAGAACATGTAAAATAGAAAACACATTTTTTTTTTTAATAAAAAATTTGAATAAAAAAAAAAAATATTAAAATTATAAGTTATATATCTCTTATTTTCTATTTTTTTTTAAGGCAATGGATGATTCAGATGATGTAAAAATTATATTTTAAATGAGTTGAAAAAAAAAAAATTTTTAATTCTTTTGTCTTTACTTTTTATCTTTTTTTTTTTTATAAAACATTAGATGTGCGATCCTGATTACTCTTTACCATGTCCTTTAAATTTCTTTCGTACAAGTTCGGGTTGTGTTCCTTTAAACACTTATGAAGGTCCTTGTAATAAGGTAATTAATATATATACATATATATATATATTTACAACAAATTATAAACATTCGATTATGTAGTTTTATAAATACTTATTATTATATATATATTTATAATAATAATAAAAAAAAAAAAATGAGAAATAAATATAATAAATGAAAAAATAATAAAAATAACAATAAAAAAAAATTAGATACAAGATAAATTAATGTATTTATATGATAACCAAAAAGAGAGTTGGGGAGATATATGTGAAGCTAATTGGCCATGTATCCCGTTAAAATGCCCATTTGGTGTTGATTACAATTCAGTTTGTCCAATTCAATGGGAAGATGTTGGAAAAGGTATTTGTAGGAGTATATATAAAAATAACAAATGCCCAAATGATATAAACTTTTCTAAAGCAACTATTAAGGAAAAAAAGAAGTTAGAAAAGGAATGTGGAATAAGATGGAAATGTAAGTCAGTTACTTATATAACAAATTTTGATTCTATTTGTCCATTAAATTGGACAAAAATTGATGAGAATAAATGCAAAGCACCAGATGATTATAATGGCCCTTGCCCTAAAGTTTCTAATTTAAAAAAATACAATACTGAAGAATTAAAAAAAAGAATTGAAAATGCATGCTTAGTTAATTGGCCTTATACTATTAAAGTTAATGAATATCAAAGAGATTATAATGCGCATTGTCCAATGTAAAATATGCATACATATATATATATATGAAAAATTCAAAAGATAGAATTCAAAAGAAATATTAAAAAAAAAAAATTTTTTTTTCATAGTGGATGGTCTTTAATGGATAATGGATTATGCCAATCACCAGAAAATTATCAGAAAAATTCAAAGTGTAGTGATGAAGTTTCATTTGTTGATATGAATTCACAACAAAAGGAATCTTATTCTATTGCTTGTAATGTTGATTTTCCTTTTAAGGGTAATTTATCAAAAAAAACAATTTTAAATTAATAAGATAATAAGATTTTCATTCATTCTTAATAATTTTCAATTTTTAGTAGAAAAAATATTATATCTCTATTTTTTATATATGTATATATATAGACAGAGATGAATGTAAGCGCGATTACTCATTTGAGTGCCCTCTAGGATGGATACCTACTAATAACAAAGGGTATTGTAAAGCACCAATTAACTATAAAAGTAAATTATGTAAAAAATATTCAAAATTTAAAAATTTGTCTGATAATTATAAAAATTATTATTTAAAATCATGTAATATTGATTGGCCATGTGAAGGAGAAATTCAAAATTCATTGGTAGGAATTTTATTATATATATATTTTTGACTATCTAAAATTTTTATTCTATTATGTAATTTTTTTTTTTTTCTGCCATATATAAAAACTTAACAGATTTATACAAATATGAGTATAAATTATTCTATTGGTAACTCCAGAAAATCTAATAGTGGTATAATATAAAAAAAAAAATTAAAACTATTTATTTATTTTTTTTTTTTATATCTTAAATAATACAATATATATATATATATTTTATTTCATAGGGGCAGTTGACTCAGAAACAGGATCAGTTATTTAAAAAATGTTTATACTTATATATTTATTTACTAACAAGACTTAAGCATACGGGAACTTATTAAGAGATTAAAAAGAAAAAAAAAAATTATTTTTTTTCTTTTTCCTTTTTTTTTTTTTAATTAAATTATAAAAATTTAATTTTTTTAAAAATAAAATGAGATAAAGTAAAAATATGTAACATATTACATTAGACAAATATATTTTACTCTTTCTACTTATAAAAATAAGAGAAAGTTTTAAAACATGATGATACAACTTTTTTTTTTTTTTGTCTTAAAATATCTACAAAGGAAAAATTTCAAAAGAATCTTTTCAAATTCCAAATTTTTTCTTTTAGTTATAAAAAAAAGGAAATAGTAATGAGTTTAATAAATTAGGTGAGTTGATGAAATTTAGTTTACTACATATACAAAATATAGCTTGATATGATATATAACAACAAAAATTATCACAGATACATATTAAAATTATTCACTATTTCAAGGGATATTACATATACTCCTAAAAAAAAAAAAAATATATTACAATATTTCAGTTTATGCTAACAAAAAAGTATTATGTAAGACCTCACAAAGAACTAAATAAAAAAATATATAGTTCCTATGAAGCTATTAAAAATAAATAATTTTGATAATACATTTAAAATAATCATTAAAATTACTTTTGATAAAATTCTTATGTATATATATAATTTAAATAAAAACCTTTGTGTAAAAATAAATGCAAAAAAAATTATTTCATTGCCATTTATATATAATACTTATATTTTCTATTATCTTTTAAGTTTTTGGTTCTGCGTAATATCTCTATGTACTTAAAAGAAACAGAAAATCAAGAAATATGAAAAGCAATTTTCTAAATTTTTTTTTTAAGATACGTAATAAAATAGCATTTTAAGTTTGTATATTTTTAAAAGTTAATTTTTTTTTTTTTTTTGTATTTCTTAAAAGGGTATATTTAAAAAAAATTGTAGTTTTTTCATATATATATATATTTTTAATATTGTATTAAAAAAAAGAATATAGTAATCTTAAAATTTTTTATTATTTTACTTTTGTTTTTTTTTTAAGTTTTATAATTATAAAATATTCATTTTTGCTAATTACCTTTTATATTTTTATATATGTATTCTTCGACTATTTTTAAAATATAATTATTTTATTTTATGTTAATCAAGAATCCATTTAACTTTATATTAACATTGATTATTTTTGATATATTTTGATTTTGTAAAGATTTATATTAAAGAATAAAATAAAATATATGATTATGCGATAATACTTGCCAATCTTTAAAAAAAAAGGTAAATAAAATAAAGGCATATATCCTTATATATAGATATATATATATATATATATATATATTAATTGATTTAATATGTTTACGAAGTCGACGAATATATATATGAACTAAAATTTTTTTAAGACGCCATTTTATCAAATGAAAAAAAAAAATTTATTTACAAACTTATTTTAAAACATATGTATATACATAAAAAGGGAGTATGCATATATAAAATTAAAAAACAAAAAATAAAATAAAATAAATAAACAATTGTAATGGATAAATTTAGGAAAAAAGAATATATCTGTACTCCTAATAAACAAATTGAAAGTATTGAATTAATTAAAAAAAAAGAGTATAGTAATTTAATTAAAACATTTAAAAAAGAAATTGTGAAATTTAATAAAGATATATTGGCAGAGAAGAAAGAAAAGGAAATAATAAAAATGATACCACTTATTTTCGAAAAATCATGTGAATTAAAAAAAATAAAAGATAATATTTATGATAATAATGAAATTTCGGATGATACTGACTTATTCAAGACTCCTCACAAAAAAGAAAACGATTTTGGAAAAAATTTAAATCTCATAAAAAATTTTAGTTGTAAAAAAAGAATTCGTACACCTTGTAATTTTGAAAAAACAAATATTTTAAACTATGAAGAAAATGAAAAAAATATATCTGTTTATAGTACTCCAAAGAGATATAAAAAACGAGTTAGTGAAAAAAGGGATTTAGTTTTGAATTCAAAAAATAAAAAAAAAAAATCATTATATGAAGAATTGGAATACTTGCATACTCCATTAAGAGAAAAAAATAAATATAATTTTGAAAAAATAAACAAAAATATTGGAGAAAAATGGATAATGAATGAATCAAATGTGCATGATTTACCTGAAAATATTAAAAATGAATATGTATCTTATTTATGTAGTCCATTAAAAAGAAGTGAACGATTAATAAAAACAAAAATAAATAAAATGCTTAATGAGAATAAGGAAGTCTTAAAACAAGAAAAACTTGAAAATAATAATGATAAAAGTAGTAATAATAGCACTGATAAAGATAATTCAAAAGTAAAAGAAATTCATTGTGATTTTGAACCAGAAGAAGAAGAAAAATGTTGGGACGAATTTTACACACAAAGTGCAGACAAAATAAAGCCATTTACAGGGATAACAACTGAAGTGGCTGTCAATGTAATAACAGAATTATTAAAATCAAAAATTAAGAAAATAAAAATTGATGATAAAGAATTTTTTTCTCCAATAACAGAAAATGACACAATAATGGAAATAGGTCATGGAAATCATCCTTTAGCAGTTCAAATGTTTGAAAAGTGGGGAACAGTGGGGAGATACGTTGGGGTAGAATTTAGTGGAGAAGCAAGTAAAGAAGCTTTGAAATGTAAGAAACTGAAAAATTTATTATTAAAGAGAAAAGTAGAATTTATAAAAGTGTTAAGCATGAATTATTATAAAGAAGATTTTTTAAATGGTGTTGTTGTTGAATCTAATATATCTCCATCAAATACAAAAACTAATTTTATTAAATTATACGCTTTTAAGTATATTTTTGCTAAAAGTACACTAGATTATATCACGTGTAGAATGGATAATATTGGAAATAGTTGCAACTGGGAAGAAGATCTCCAAATTTCACCAAGCGTTGTTGAAATGTTTAATAGTCTATCGGATTCTTTGCATAATTGTAAAAATAATAAAAATAATTCATGCATAATTTTTATTGAACCAAACAACTCTTCTAAATTTAGAGATCATGTATTGACTATATTTAAAGTTATTTATACTGCTACTTTCAAATATAATAGTTCTGCAAAATATTTAAGGCTATTTAAAATTATAAATTATAATAAAGCTTGTGGTTATATGATAGAAAAAAGGAATGAAGTCTTTCAAAATTTTGAGCAAATAAGGCAAGAATTTTTAAAATTAATTTTAAAATCTTCATTTACAAAAAATATGGATGAAGTTGATTGGTTTTTGCCTACACAGGAACCAAAAAAATGGGTCAGCAACTCACCATATGATATTGAATATTTGGTGAAATTAGATAAAAATTATCTTTAACATTTATATAATTATACTTTTTATTGTAAAAAATATTTGTATTCACTGTAATTTTATTACTAAATAAAATGGTTAGCAAAATGCTAATTCAAATATATGTTGAAGTAATAAGACTTTGATTGAATAAACTTTTTTTAATTATTAATTTTTCTACACAATATATTCGTAGGAACTTTAAATCTGCAATATAGTTGTGCATATATATATATATTTTCTTTTTTTGAACTATGATATTTTTTGAAATAATTACATTCATATATTGCTATATGTATAATATATTTTATACTTACATAAATATTTTTTGTATACTCAATACTATATTTTTATTATACTTTAAAAAATATTTTTAACATCTTTTTTTTGTAATAACAACTTTTATATATGCTAATATACATATGCATTAAAAATATAAATAAATACAATAAAATTATAATTTTTTTTAATATATGCTTTAATATATTATAAAAGTTGCTGTATTACCTTCCCATAGCAAAATAATCTCCCTTAAGGTTTTTCTCTCAAATTTAATGAATATGATAATTTTTAATTATGTTTTTTCATATAATGATTTTATAAAATATAAAAAAAAAAAAAAATTGAAAAATTAAACATTAGTAGTTATTTATAAAGACTATTAAAGTATAAAGATTAAGTATGTCTTCTTTTGGAAAAATAAATATATATACATATATTTATTTCACAAAATTAAGAAAGGAAAATAAAATTAAATTAAATCTTTAAATAAATATATATAATATGAAGTGATTTTATCTTTATTATTTAATAATGTAAAATCATTATTCTTATTATATGATTGTAATTAAAAGATTTTGTTTTCATAAAGCAAGGGTATTACCATAGTTATTTTAAAAAGATATTATATATATATACATATTTTTAATTTTTATTTGTATTGATAAATGAACTTAACTTCAATATATATATATAATTTAATTTTTTAAAAGATAATTTTCTCCTCATATTTTTAGAAGTTCATTTTATTTTATTATGCTCCATAATTTTATTAAATACTGCTTTTTTTTTTTTTTTTTTTTTTTTCTAAAAAACTGTTAAATTTTTGAGTTTAAAAATTAAAAGAATAAAATTTTTATATGTTTATATGTTATCAATTTTTTTAACATATGAAAATAATTATTTTTGTTTTTTCTATTTAAAAGTGTAATTCACGTTTGAACGATTCATACTATAAACAAGATATATATATATATAAGAAAAAAAAAAAATTTTAAGTTAGGTAAAAAAGAATATGTTATGGATAATTTTAGAGAATAATTTAAAAAAATTTATTGAACATTCTTGTTTTTTAAATTAGAAAAATATATGATGCTATTTAATTATTCAGAAAAAAAAATTTATAAAAATGTTTTGATTATTTTTCTATATATAATTTTTTATGAATCTTATTATTATGGTAAAAAAACATCTAATTGGAACCTTAGGTATAAAAAGAAAAAAGTACTAAAATATTAATTTAAAAAAAATTCAGGGTTAAATTAACATATATATATATATATAAGAAAATTAAAACGAAATAGAACAAAATAACAAATTAAAAATATAATTTCTTAAATTTTTATTCTTAATTAGGTTAATACCTTTTAATACTAATTCAAAACGAAAACATTTTTTTAATTTTATTAAAAACAATTCAAATGAAATAAAAAATAGAAAATTTTTTGAATCAAAAAGAATAGAAATAAGTAAAAGAAAAAAAAATCTATTTGCAACAAATGTAACAAATTTTTATGATAATACTATTCCTGAAGAATATATTAAGAATAATATACCTTCTGAACCAATGTAAGTATATATAATAAAAAAAAATATTTAATATAATAATTTTTTTGTTCATACTAAGATGATAAATTAATAAATATATTCATTATTTCTTTTTTTTATTACTTTCATAAGATATCCATATATTTCTGTGCCTGATAACTTATATACAAAAAAAAAAAATACTCAAGAGAAAAATGAAGAGAAGTATCCTGACATAGGAAAAATGACTTTTGAGGAATTCAAAAAATGGAATGACGATAAATTAAAAAAAGTAAAAGAATTACCAGATCCTACACTGGATGATTATATAGAAGATACAAAATATGAGAAATATATTCATCCATCTTTAATCAAAAATGTTGATAATACTAATCATAGGTATGCCATTCCTTATTCTCTAAAAAAATATACTAAAAAAAATATTCAAAGGGCTGCATTAAACTGCTTTGACGAAAATGATGTTGATGACGATTTAACTGAATATGATTGCGCTTTTAAAGGTATTGGACCTTGGCCATCAACAGATGAATTAAAAAAAAATGATAATTTCTTTGAATTTGACAAAACTGATTTAGAAATGGAATATAATATAACTTATAATAAGTCAAATTACCGTGAATATAAAGAAAAAAATATTAATAAAAAAATGAATGATATAGAGGAGGAAAATTTAAATAAAGACAAAAAAAATTTACTTGATGGAGAAAATGATAGTAATACTAATTTTGAAAAAGAATTTATTAATACTACAGAAGAACGTGAAAGTGAGTTATCAGATAATATAAAAGAAAACATAATAGACAAAGAAAAATATGTAAATAAAAATATTTTCAATAAATCAAGTGTATATGCTATAAGGAAATTATATTATAAAAAAGAAGTAAAAACAATTAAAGAAGCAAAAGAAGAAATAATCAAATGGGATATAAGAAAAAATCATTCAAGGAGTCAGTGGAATTTATCAAATGAAGAAATCAATTTGCTACCAAAACATTACAAAGAATTATATTTCGAAAAACATAAAGAATATGAAAAACAAAAAGAAGATTTATTTAAAAAAGGGCATGCTTATCCAGTTAGCAACAAAGTTTTACTTAATGCTAGTCAATTAAATGATATGAAAAATGATGATGATTCAAAAATAAATTTAGAAGATAGCATAGAAAAAGAAAACTATACAAAAACAAATTTTGAAAATTATTCAGAAAATATGTTTCAGAATTTTCGATTATTAGAAGATAATGTTTTATATACTAAAGCAAAATCACCTATTGATAATATTTTATATGAATGGGATGATCCACTTAATTGTAAATGGAGAAAGAGAGCCGAAGAAGTAATAAGAGATGTAATTATGTATGATTATCCATTTAAAGAATTACGAAGACCATCTAATTTAGATTTATATGATGTTACTTGGTATCCTGGAAAGCTAGATGTCTTTGTTACAACTGAAGAAGAAAAAAATTATAAAATTACCTTATTTGACTTAAAACAGTTAGTTAAAAAAATTGCTGAAAGATTAAAAGAATTAGAAATTGATGAAGAGATTGTTATTTTGCCATTTTTTGAATTAGTTGTTTCTTCTCTCCCAAGCAAAAATATATTAGTATGTAGAAAAGATTGGAATAATAATATAGGTAAAGAAGTTACTGTTTTTTTTAAAGATAATATTTTTCAACCGATTGAAGGAATATTATTAGGATCTCCTAGTGTATTCCATGTAATTATTAATATATATGACGAAAAAATAGAAAATATTATTATAAATAATATAGATAAAATTATTCTAAAAGATGCAAAAGATTATATAGGCAAAAATATCATGTTGAGAGCTGAAATAGATACAAAGGAGAAAAGAGGAAATGAAAAAAATAATGCCACTGATTTAGATAAGAATATAAAAAAAGAGTTAAGAGACATAGAAGAGAAAGATGAAGATAATGAACTTGTTAAGGAAGATACTAAAGAAATAGAACGTATGCAATTTAATGAACTAGATAAATTAAAGAATATAAATAAATCATATAAAGATATAAATGATAGTAAAATTAAAAATATTAATAATATAGATGATGAAAATAGCGATTTAGTAAATTCATTTACTGATAATGAAGAGAATGAAAATGAGGATGAAGAAGATGATGA
This sequence comes from Plasmodium relictum, assembly GCF_900005765.1. Taxonomy (NCBI): domain Eukaryota; phylum Apicomplexa; class Aconoidasida; order Haemosporida; family Plasmodiidae; genus Plasmodium; species Plasmodium relictum. The sequence continues at coordinate 2,285,774 of NC_041690.1, forward strand.
AGATATTGATAGTCAAATCGATTCTTATGATAACGAATTTGATGATTATATGCCAGATGAATAAACATATTTCCAATTAAAAAATGTTTATTATAATAAAGAAATTAGAAAAAAAATCACTTCATTTTTTTTTTTTTTAATTTTTTTTTATGTTAGATTTGCATTCATAATAAATTTAATAAATTATTTATTTTCTTTTTTTTTTTGGAACTTAATAGTATTTGCATATAGGCATCTTCAATTTTTTCTATCTTTATATAAAAAATATTTGTATATAAAAAAAAAAATTAAATAACAAAACTAGTTTATATTTTTTTTAATTATATATATGTTAATTTGTTTGATACTAAATTAATATTCATACATATAACATTTAATACTGATTATATTTTAATATCTATAAAAAGACACACAAAAAAAAATATATGTAAAATTTTTTTTTTATTAAATTTTTTAAAATTTAAAAAGTTTAATAATGAAAAAAAAAAAAAAATAAATAAAGATATAACCTTAAAACAAAGAAAACAAGAGAAAATTAATCAAAAAAATTTAACATTATATGACTGTAAAAATATGTACATAAGAAATTTTATTCATTTCGCAAAAGTTGTGATAAAAAGCAAATTAAAAAAATAAAAATTTCTAAAAATATAGAATAAAATATAAATAAAAATTTTATTAAGAAATAAATGAAAAAAATTAATAAATCAATAAAGAACAAAGTAATAAAATAATATACGTAAAAAAGATATATAAATATACAATATTATTAAAAGCATTTATTTTTTTTTTTTCTGAATAAACAATTATAAAACATAATTGAAAGATGGCTTAATATTTTTTATGACTTTATCAATTTTATTAAGAAATATAATAGCATATTTTGTTTGTCTAAATGATTTCAAATTTTTATAATATTCAGAATATAAAAACGAGAAATATTTAAAATTTTGAAAATAATAATTAAAAAATTGTTCATAATATGATTCAACACTTTTTTGTGATATAACTTCGTTTGTAAAGTTATAAATTAAAAGATTTCTCAAAAAGACGAGATTCTCAAATGAATTTAAATTAAATATTTTAAAACTTTTATAAATTAATATGTAGTAAATATTATTATAATGAATAAAATCTTCATATTCCCAATGATCTACATATATTTTCATCATTTTTTTATTTTCTATTAATGTAAGTAGTTCATTTCTTTTATCAAATATGTTTCTTATTTCATCTTTAATTGCTTTCCAAATTTTATTACTCTCAGCAATTTCATTTTTAATAAAATAATTTATATTAATTTCTGGATATATATTTAAATTATTTTTTAATAAATAAACGTTATTCTCACTTAGTGATAATGCATAATTTTTTATTTGATTTATTTCTTCATCGTTATCAAAAAAACAAAATGTAGTTACACTATTTGATGTGTTATAATTTTTATGTTCAATAATATTTATTAAGTCAGAGTATTTAAAATTCTCTAATGAGTACTTACTATTGTTAATGTTATCCTGCTCTTGCAAATCCTCATCCTTTTGTGTATAATATGGGTATGAAGATGACGAAAAATATTTCGAAAGAATTGTCTGAATTGAGAAAGGTAAAGAAGCTATACATAATGATTTTGATTTATTTATTTCTTCATTTTTATGATAATAATTTTTTATAAATGTGTTCATATCATTCTGCAAATCTAAAAGAATTTTATGATAATTATTTATATCATAAAAAACTAATATTACATTTTTAAACTTTTTTTTATATTCATTCAAATTATATAAAGATAGGATAGGTAAAATATAGCTTGATACTTTTGAGTCATTATTTGGTGTTGAATTTATTAATAATACATCATTTGGTATTTTTATATTTTCATAAATATAATTTTTTGAGTAAATTTGTTCTATTATATTTTCCGTATCTCTGTTATTCCCCTCTTTTTTATTCTTATAAGTATTTTTGAATAATTCATTTAAATCACAAAAAATATTCATGATTTCAGACTTATAACTATTTGAGCATAATATAAAAAAATTCTCATTTTTTTTAATTGTATTAACTAATAAATTTTCATACATAACTGATATTAATATCTTTTTTTTTCCGAAGTCTTTCTCTCCTATGACACAAACCTTCTGACCAAATTTTATTTTATTAAAAAAATCAATTAATAATATATCACTATATAATTGCTTTTTTACAACTTTTTTATATACTTCTTTGTTATTAGAATTAAATATATTCAACTTATTACTATTTGGAAATAGGGAATTTAAATATTCAAAGGGAGAATATATATTTTTCTTTTGTACTTCTATACATTTTTCATTGGTGTTCTTTTGTTCTCTTTCATATATTTTACCAATTATAATACTGCTTTTATTTATTTGTAATACTACTCCATATATGTAATTATCTAATTTTATCACATCCCCAATTTTTTTATCTCCATTGTTTTTACTTGTTATTAATATTTCTTCATTTTTTTCACTTTTTTCTTCAGAAACAGGATATTGTTTAAATATATTATTTAATTCTTCCTCAAATAAATTTCTGTTACATTTGTTAAAATGGCTGTTTTCTCTTGAAGTAAGAATATTTCTTTTATTATACTTGTTTAAATTACTTAAAGTACTTATATTATAGTAATTTCTTTTTGAAATATATGATAGTGAGAATATATTATTCCATTTTAAAAGAGGTTTCTTCATTAAATTCACAATACTCATTTTAATAAATATTTTTCATATCTATAACTAGAAATCAAATTAATTATATATACAAATTAATAATATAGTTTAAAAATAAAATAGTTTTAAAGTAAGAAAAAATAACAGCAAATCATTATTACTTAAAATTGTAATAAAATTCACAATAATAAATATTTTTTAAAAATTTAATAACTATACCTTAGAAAAAAAAGTTCTTTACAAAAATAATTTAATTTAATGCAAAACTATTGTTCTCGCATTATTCCTTTTATTTAAATTTTTTTTTTTTTATTTAAAATTTTTTTTCAGAAAAGCTTAAATTTTTTTTCTTTAATTAATAAGTCAATTTAATTAAAGTTAAATACATTAAATAAAATTAGTTCAAATATTTTGAGAAGATATAATTTAAATTTCTAATAAATTTAAAAAAGAGAAAAAAAAAAAAAATAGATATATTTTTGTAAAATATTATATATATATTCTTAATATTAATAGTTATATCTATATGTAATAAATGTATTTCTACTTTAGTATACATAACAAAATAAAGATAATAAAGGTATAAAACAATAATTATAATTAATAGACGTTTCTCATTATAAGTTTAATTTTCATTATTATATAATAATAGTAATATACTATCATATATATAAAATAAAAAAAAAAAAAGACGTTTGCTTTTTTTTTTTTTTTTATATTTATTTATTAGTCTGATTTTTATTTTAATGAAGTTAATATAACATCATTTTAAACTTAATTGACAATTTCTTTTTTTTCTAAGAAACTAATAAAATAATAATAAAATTTTAAGAATATATTATTTTATTCATTTACAGTTTTTATTTTCAAAAGCGATATTAAGCATTCATTTTAAATTTTATAACTTCTTTGTTATGATAATAATATAATAAACAAATAAGACTTTACTAAAAAAAAAAAAATTAAAAAGTTAAGAAAGTTTCATTAAAAAAGAAAAGAAAAAAAATGAGATTTTAATGCTAAGTAAAACTGATAAAATAAGAAAAAGAACTTTAAGATGAATGCTGCTGTAAAAAAATTAACTTCTGTTGAAAATGAATATTTAGAAAAAAGTGGAAAGAAAAGAAGACAAAAGACAATAATAGAAGATATAGAAATTAATGATGATACAAATAAAGAAGTTAAAAATAATACAAGTATTATAAATGAAATAAGTAATAGATTCCAAATAAAAAATGAAAGTGAAGGAAATTATACGTATCAAAATAAGGATATCAAACAAATAAATAACAAGGATAATAATAAAAATGAAAAATTAAAAGATTTCATAAAAATTAATGATGAAGAATCAGAAGATGATTATGATACATTAGAAATTATACGACAATTTAGTTCTATTCATATTGAATCTGACACTGATAATGATAAAGAAAAAAAATCTTATAACAAGAAAGAAAATAAGAACATAAAAATAAAAAAAAATAAAAATAACAAAAATAAGAGAAGTTCTCTTATTTTTGATATCTCAGAAGTAGAGTGTGTTGAAGATGCTATAATATATGATGAATCAAGTAAAAAAATTTTTTTTTAAGTTGTTAAAATACAAGATTCATATTTTATCAATAGTCATATTTTAGTTTCTAATTTAAATAAAATAATATAAATTAATAATTTTAACATAGAATAAGTTCCCTTTAAAAAAAATATGCAATAAAAAAAAAAAGTACCTTTAAGATTTAGTAGCAGCAAATTATATTTTTAATAAATAAATATTATCATAAAAAATAAATAGAACAAAGCGATATAAATAAAAAAGGAAAATAAATTTCCTTTTTTTTATAATATAGTAAATGGACAAATTTTATAATATCATTTTATTTCATTTTATTTTATTTTATTATTTTAAAAAAGAGGATACTATATTTCCAGATTTGAAAGAGTTATTTTCAGAGTATAATACAAAATATTTTTTTAATAAGTTAGAAACTGTTGAAGTGAAATGGAGTAATAAAATGAAACTATGCGCAGGAATATGCATATTTAAGGTTTTATATCTTTTATAGTTGTTATAAATAACTCAAATTTTATTTATTTTTTTACATTATAAAGCATATATATATCTTTTTTTTTTTTTTTATTTATTATAAATACTTAAAGAAGTCAGGTTATTGTTGTATTCGCTTATCCCTTCCTCTTCTAAAATTAAGAAAAATAAAAGAATATAGAGTAATTTTATTTCTCTTTTTTTTTTTTTTTTTCGTATTTAGTTAAATAATATTTTTACATAATTATATGTACATATCTATTTTTATAGGAAACATTACTACATGAGATGATTCATGCTTTCTTATTTTTAACTAGAAAGAATTCAAGACATGACGGACATGGCCCTGTAATGTGGATTATTCTCATTTTTTTTTTTTTTTTTGAAATATTAAAAATATAATAATTATAATTTACTTTATTTAAAAAGGAATTTAAAAAACATATGTATAGAATAAATAAAGCCACTGGATTATCAATTACTATTTATCATAGTTTCCATGATGAAGTTAATTTTTATAGAAATCATATATGGAGATGCACTGTTAAAAATGAAATTAACATAAATAAAAAAGAAAAAATAAAACAATAAAAAAATGAAAAAAAAAATAGATTAAATTAAAATAATCATATTAACAAATTGTGTATTGTTTAATTTTTTTTCTTTTTTTTTTTAAATTAAAAAAATAAAAGGGAGTTTGTAGAAAATATCCTCCTCATTTCGGTTATGTCAAAAGATCTATGAATAGACCACCAGGGCCAAAAGAAAAATGGTGTAAGTTGAGAAAATTTTTTTTTTTTTTAAATTATATATATTATATATATATATATGCAATTTAATTTAAGTAACAAAGTAAATTTTAATAAAAACACGGAGTTTAAAATAAAAATATGCTTGTTAATATATTAAGGGAGAAGACACTCATTATATTGCAATGGTAATTTTATAAAATTGAATGAAACAGACTCTACTAATAATAAAGGACAAGGAGATCTAAATAAAAAAGAAAATTTCAAAATTAGATTAGAAAATATATTAGATAAAAAAACGAATAACAATAAAAATAATGGTATTATTATATATATTATATTTTTCTATTATAATTGACTAAATTTTATTTGATATTTTAATTTTTTTTCATTTAAAAAATAAAAGATGAATTTGAAAAAAGAGATGATAACTTACAGGAAGATATTATAAATGATGAAATAATTATTTTAGATTCTAAAGATTTTAAAGAAAAGAAATATAATGAAGAAATTGATATAGTTGATTTAATTAAAAATTTATTTAATGAGAATAAAGAAAAAATATTATCATTTCCAGATATTTCAATAGATTACCATAAAGCATTTCAAAGCCAAAAATATTTTGAAATAGATTCAGATAACTAAAAAGAATACTATTTAAGTTAATATTATTTTGCATTTCTTTTTTTTATGTAATATTGTATTTTTAAAGAATTAATTTTTTTCTTTTCAATATATTTTTAATTAATTATTATTTTTTTTTTTTTAGTATTATTATTAAGATCATTTTCTCCTGCTAAATAATGAAACTTTCTCTTTTTATATATTTTAAATTTTATTATATCTTCAAATAATTCTAAAAGATGTAAAAAAAAAAAACTTATATAAAATTATTTATGAATTTTTATAATTAATTTAAATGAATTATATAAAAATAATATATATTTGAAGAAAGAAGATTTTTAATTTATTTTTTTAAAATATTTTTATAATATAATCTTAATGCTTTAAAAAATTTTTCTTTTTTTTTTTTCTAAACAATTATTAGACTTGTCTTTAATTTCATTTCAATTCAAAAAAAAAAAAAAAAAGATATTATAACAAAATTGTAGCAAATAATAAAAAAATTATATTAAAATTGGAAAATTATATGAACACTCCATTTTTTAATTTATAAATATTTATTTCAAAAATATATATCTAATATTTTAAATGAAATAAACATAGGAAAAAAATTGATATATTATTTAAATATAATTTATAATAATATATATTACCGTTACATATATTTCTACAAAAATATTTTCTACAAATTTTCTATGACTATTTTATATAATAGAATTTTTTTTTTTTTTTTTTACAGTAGAAAAGTATTTTTTTATAATATTACTATTTCTATCTTCCATTTTTTTTTTTTTAATTATTCTTAATTATTTCCAAACTTTTCTGTCAACAACAGGTCTATTACTTATTGTTTCCTTAGAACACCAATAGTCTTCTACTATTTTTCTATCACTATCGTTATTTGCATCCAATTGTTTGAATATATGATATTCAAATGATGGATGATCTTTCATTTCAAATGGTATTTCTGTACCTCTAAATAGCCAAACTCCTTCAATATCATATGATTTATTTTCTCCTAAAACAGATACAACAGCAAATGAATATTTAGAAAAATTATTTTCTAATCTTTGTAAAAACCCACCAGCCATATTACAAGCAACAAAAGAAATTTGACATTCATCTTCTAATTTATCATATTTCATATAAAATAATGACCATCCATTTTTATCAAAAATTTTCCAAAAATGAGGCATAGCATTGTTAAGTAAGTCTTTTTCGTTGCTAAATTTATACTTCCATTCATCAAGGGAAAACGAAGATGGTGGTAATAAATCTAATGGATTAGTTTTTTTTTGTTTTTTTTCAGTAAATTCATCCTCTAATAATTGATCTTCATCATCACTATTTTTTTTTTTTTTATCATTAGGTTTTTTTTCTACTTTTTTATTTTTTTCTTGAGCTTTTTTATTGTTAGAATCAGAAAAAACATACTTGAACTGTTTTTGATTAGATATAGTATCAAATAATCTATGTAAGTTTTTATATTTCTTAAGGATACTTTCATCTAATTTTTCTGATTTCAAAGCAAAGTTTATAATAACACAAATGCATATATCAGCAAGAGTAATAAAATTTCCTACCATAAATTGATTTAATAACAAATGATTATTTAAACAATTAAAAGAATCCTTTATATGATTTAAAGATTTTTCACATGATTTATTGGTTACATAGCAACATATTGGTATTTCTAATTCATAAGTATTAAAATCCATCCACATATTTACTTCTGCTTCTTCAAAAATTCCTTGTCCCAATAAGTTATGTTCTCTTCTTAAATTGCATAAATATTTACAAATAGCATTACTTTCAAATAAGGCACCATTAGAAGTTAATAAAACTGGTAATCTCCCTAAAGGAGAATGTTTTAAAAATTCTTCACTTTTATCATCTTTTCCTAATTTAAATTCAGGAATATTTAACTTCAAATTACAAAAAGAAGCAACTACTTGAACTTTCAAAGATCTTATATCATTTTTTGGTGCTAATAATTTCTAAAAAAAAAAAAAAAAAAAAAAAAAATTGTGCAAGTGTAACTAAAAATATAAATGGTCCTATTTTAGTAAAATTAAATGTAACTAATAAACTTTTTAAAAACTGTATAAGTATTACTTAAAATATTAATACATGTATATCTGTAACAAATATTATAAAAAAATATAAAATACACATATTATTATATAAATAAATATATATATATACATATATGCATACATAAATATATAATTATATTTTTTTCATATTTTATTTTATATATTTCATTTATTCTTTTTTTTTTTTTTTATAATCTTACTAAATCCATTCTCAGTAAATATTCTTTAAATGATAAACTAATATTTAAAAAAAATATAAGAAAATAATTGTATAAATATCAATTAAATATATCTAAAATTATAATATTTCAAATTGTTCAACAATAAAAGAATTTAAATTAAAATACTTTTAAAAAAGAAAATTGAAAAAAATATTTCAAAAAAAAATAGTCCAATAAATATTACTACAACCTCTTCATATATTACATTATAAAAAAAAGAAAAGAAATATTTTTATTAAAATGTAATGTATGCAATATATAAATATTTTTTTTTTTTTTTTTACGTGATATTGCAGAAATGATCAATTTTTTTTTTTTTTAACAAAAGTTAAATTCAGGTATATAACAATAAATTATAGAATTAATAATATGAATCATTTGATTATTTAAGAAGGAAAAAAAAAACTATATTTTAATGATTTAGAATTTCTTAATATATTTAAAATAAATTTTGTAGGAACAAAAAAAAAATAAAACAAAATAAAATAAATAAAATAACCTATAGAGATAATTATAGAATATTTTCCTTTTCTTACAATTTATCATATAAACCGTATTAATTCGAACTTCTTAAATGCATTTTTATAAAAATTACGTTATAAAGAATTTCTCATTAATTATAAAAATAATATTAATTTACATTATTATTCTTTTTGTGTGTTTTACAATTTTCTTTTTTATACCTTATTTCATAATATGAAAATACCTTTTAAAAAATAATTTAATGGTCGCTAAAATGTTGACATATTTATATTTAATCATCTCATAAGTACTGTTATTTTTATAGAAAAAGATATAAAAAAAAAAAAAAATGTAAAATGCCCTTTATTTTATTATTCTACATAGAAATTAATAGGTATATAAGTGGTTTTATTTTTAATTATTCTATAAAATACGGAAAAGCAAAAAAAAAAAAAAAACATAATTTAAATTAGAACTTTTTTAATTAAGAATAATTTTAAAAAAAGAATTATAAAAATAAATTATTATTAAGAGTTAATAATTTTATTAAGAATAAATGAAGGTAAGCACAACCTTACTGAAAAAATTATTTTTCTATAATACAGGTGTATGAATTAGCTACAATAAAGATGAAAACAATTAGTTGCAAATATAAAAACTTTATTTTAATGTTTTAGTTCCTTTTTTTTATTTTATCATTTTATTCAAACAAAAAAAAAATATATATCATCATCAAAAATAGACATAAAACTTTTATTAAAGTTTCATATATTTAAAAAAAGAGTAATAAAAAAAATTTTTTGTAAAATTTTTTTAAGCTCTTAATAAAAAGTTTTACACTTTTTGTAATAAGCAAGATCTTAAACAAAGAGAATAAAAAATTCATCTTTTCAAATATATAGAATTTTTTTAAAAATACTTAAATACAAGAATATTTTTAATTAATATATATATATATATATATTTTTTCTTCTATCAATTCACATTGTTATTTAACTTTTATTTCTTTTTAGTATTCGCATTTTTTTTTTTTTTTTTTTTTTTACATATATTTCAAAAATTAAATATTTTTAAAAATATTTTATTGTATATCTTAAAAAAAAAAAAAAAAAAAATATTCATGAAATTTAATAATTAAAAATTTTTTAAACAAAAAAAAAATTTTATGTTATTAAATATAATATTTTCTGCTCAATTTATTAAAAAAAAAAATATACCTGATTTTATATATAAAAAAAAAAAAAAAATTCTCATTTATTTTTTATTTAAAAACTTATATATTTATATATATATATATATATGTATTTATAATATATATATTATTTTAATATAGTTTAAACATTGTTTTCAATAATTTTCTTATAAATTTGAATGTATCTTGATTTTTTTTTAAGATTTTCTTATTAAGAATACACCTTAATTTTTTCATTTTATTTTAAATAATTACAATTAATATTATTATTACAAATATATATTTTTTTTTTAATTAAAAATGGTTAAAATAAATAAAAAAGAAGTGATTGAAGGTGATGGAGTAAGGTTTTATAATATAAAAGGGAAAAAAAAAGTTTTAGTTCCAGTAAAAGCTAGAAAAACAATTGCTAAGAAATATTACGGAAGAAGATTAGCCTCAAAAAAGAAATTTATTGTACAAAGAAAATTAAGAAAATCAATTGAAATAGGAAAAGTTGCAATAATACTGTCAGGAAAACATATGGGTAAAAGATGCATTATCACAAAAATTTTGCAATCAGGATTATTAGTTATTGTAGGACCTTATGAAGTTAATGGGGTTCCCTTAAAAAGAGTTGATCCTAGATATTTAGTTGTTACTTCAACTAATATATTTAATTTTGATAATATAAAAAAATTAAAAGAAGAATTTGTAAAAAAAGTTGAAGATATAGATGATAATTCATTTATCAAATCGTTAGATATAAAAAGAAAACAAAAAAAACTTCTTAAAAGTAAAAATGAATCCCTTTTTATGAATAATGTTATCGAAAAAATAAAAGAAATTAGAAAAAATGATCCAAAAACTCAAAAATTAGAAAAAATACAAAAAGAAGTTGGAAAATTATTGAAACCAGAGATATTAAAAGATAAAGTTTTCTACTCATATTTAAAATCAAAATTCACTCTAAGAAATGACATGCGTTTACATAAAATGAAATTTTAGATATTTGTAAATTGTTTCATTTTACACATATATGTTTATTTTCGTTTATTATTATTATTATTATTATATATGTACATTTTCTTTTTATTCTTTTTTTTTTTTAATAAAAAATTTACGTATGTATAATTTCATGAATTCTTTTATGTTCTGTGTATATATATATATATATATATATAAATTTTTTCTTTTTTTTTTTTTTTTATAAATATCTATATTTAACAAATAACAAAATATGAAAAAATTAAGTTGAGCAAAAAATATTTCTGAAAACAGTTTTACTATTTAACACAATATAATTTAATAAAGTTAAATAAATAAGTATTATTTATATATAAATATAATATAGAAATATTTATTTTTATAGCAAAATTTATTTTATTCTTTATTTATTAAAGGTAAATAATATAAAAATCCTTAAGTTAAAATTTTTCAATAACACTAAAAAATTATAGAGTGAAGCATTTTAGTAAATTTGTAAAAATTTGGTTAACAAAGAGAAAATATATCAAGGTAAAATTCTTTTGTATGTGATATTTGTAACAGATAAAAAATATTAAATAGGGAACATTTTCAAAAATTTTATTTTTCTAATTTTAATACTAAAATTTTTTATAAAAAATATTAAAAAAAGGTACCTTTCTGTAAAATAAATTAAAATGAATTTTTATAGAATGAGTTTTTCTTAAAAAATGAAATTCATATTGATCAAATATAAAAATGACAAAATTATGTAATATTAAATTGAATATATATATATATATATATCATTATCCTTTATTATTTTTATTATTATAACTTAAAAAAAAAAAGAAAGAAAAAAAAAGAAGAGAAAAGAAAGAAAAAAAAAAAGAGAAAAAAAGAAAAAAAAAGAAAAGAGAAAAAAAAGAAAAGAAAAAAAATGCGTAATTTAATAAATGTTATTAAGTGTTAATGCACATTATCAAATATATAAATATAATTTTTTCTTAATTTATAACAAATCGTTATCATCTCCTAAATCTCCTTCTTCTGCTTGAGCCAATTCTTCTTGTTGTCTAATTTTTCTTTCTTTTGCTTCCTCATTTTCTTTCTTTTCATTTTCATCGGGATATTGCATTGCCTTTATAGCATCTGAATATAATTGTAAACAAAAAGCTATTCTTTTATGAAATGTTTTCATTGGTTCTCCTGTTATATAGATATCACTATTTGATTTAGATTCCAAGTATTGATTTTCATAATCAATTGTAGCTTCAATAACTCCATCATGAATTGCTTTAGCCGTTATCCCTTCTACATCTAATGTAGATTCTACACCAATTTTTTTACCTATATCTTTAATGGATATTCTAGAGTAAGATAAATTAATTATCCTTAATGCGGTTTTTATAACATTGTGATGAATTCTTTTAATTAAAAGGTAAACCCCATCACGTAAAAATAATTCATTATAATCATTCATAACTTTAGAAAACTTATTTATATCTCCATGTCTGACAGCTAAAACAACGTACTTATATGGAGTTAACTTCTTTCTCATATACTTATTACTGAATAATGATCTATCAGGTATATCTCCCATAAGTAATTCAACAACAATATCCATTTTTGCGGCTGCAAGTTTAAATCCTTTTGCACTTTGACTATTTTGAGGTGCTTTCCTAATAGCCTGAGTTAATTTGCTATGAGCTTCACTATAATCTAATTGAATTGCTAAAATTTTTCCGATATAATATAAATACCTAGCATACTGGGCATTAGATGATAAATTTTCTGGAAATGAAGTTTTACTTACAAATTTGACTGCTAAGTCATATAGATTATGCTTAATATAATCTCTTAAAATTAAATTTAATACAACTGTTTGAGTCATAACATCTCTGTGTAAGCATGCATTTCTGTATATAAATAAAAGCTTCTGTCTCACTTCTGACAGTTTTCCGCCTAGTTCGTGTACCCATGAATAATAAAAATAAACTTTTGCATTTATATAGTCTAATGATCTTCTATTTAATTTATTTATTCTATTTACTATAACTGTTGATAATTCCATTGCTTCTTCATAACTTTTCTTATCTAATAAATATAATAAAATCATTAAATAAAAAAAAACTTCTATTTCGGGTAATGAATTACTATATGTTTTATCATTTATGTTTGAAAATTCATTTATTTCTTTAATCAAATCCTTAAATTCATTTATATATTTGTTTAATATTGCATATATAGGATATGTTTCTTTAAATATTTTATTAATTAAATTTATTATCATCGGCATTAGAGTTTGACTATCATTTTTTATACTTAATCTCATACCTTTTATATATTTTAACATCCTCAATATATACCTATTGTCTTTATATACTATTGCATTGTTTATATAATTTATACTTGTTAATAAATTATTAACAAAAGTTACATTTATATCCTCTTTTTCAATCTCCTTTATTTCAACATCATTTTTTGCATATTCTACTTTTTTATATTTTTCTTTCATATTTCTTAGATATTCTAATTTTTTTTTTTTTAAAAAAATTTTTTTTTTTTAATATATTAATTTCCTTTCCTCTATAAATATATTTATTACCTCTTTTTTTTTTTTTTTTTTTTTTCAATTTAATTTGTATATGTTAAATTATTCAAAATATATGTTCTTAAAGATTCTGTAAATATATTTTATATTATGCACTTATAATTTCCTTATATACATGTATATATATGTTTTCAAATATTTCTCCTTATTATTTACTTTTTATCATAAATTTTTATCTATTCGTTCAAATATATTACATCTTTTTTTTTTTTTTTCTTTAATTAAATAATGTACGCTACACTTAAAATGTTTTTTTTTAAACGAATAATAAAGGCAAAAAAATGTATCAACTAATTAACAAAATTTATAAAGTAGTAGGTACTATTTAATTAATTGCATTAATAAAAATGCATTTTTCTTTTGATTTTTATGAATAATTATATTTAGTCTAAAATTATTAAAGTTAAAAATATATTTTTCAAAAAATAATTCAACATAATTTTTATTTTTATTATTTGTTTTATGCTTTTTTTATACTCTTTTTTTTTTTTTTTATGTATGTTCATTTATTTTTTAATTTTACAAAAATAGTGTAAAACTATAAAGTCATAAAATTAATGTGAACTTGATATTTCTGATAAAAAAAAAAAAAAAATACTTATATAAATTACAAATTTAAGTTGCATGCTTAATAAAATAAAATAGTATTTTAATTTTTTTTTTTTTTTTTTTTTTGTTTAAGTATATATATATATATATATATATTTTTTATAAAGTTATATATTTTTTTACTGCTTCTTTAACATATTGTGAACTAATTTTTAGGAACACTAAAATAAAACAACTTAATTTTTATGTTACATAAAAAAAAATATATGTAAAATCCCTTTTTATGACAATATATATATTTAATATGTGTTTATCTAAATATGATTTTTCATTTATTAAGTTTGCTAATTAAACAACTTTATATAAAAAATTAAAAAAGTAATACCCTCATCGAAAATAAAATTATAAAAGATGTTTACTTATTATTTTATAAATAAAGGATACCAAAAAAAAAAAGAAAAAGAAAAAGGATATAAATAAATAAGGGAATAAAAATAAATATTGAAAAATAATGTAAAAAAAAATAAAAATATAGTAACCCAAACAAATATAAAAAGTGTAAAATATAATAAATAAATCAATAGAGAAATATTAAAAAAAAAAATTTTTTTAATTATATTTATTGGCTCACAGAAATGTAAATATGAAAATTAACAAATAAATGTACTTAAATTTAATATTTTTAGTAATATAAATTTATATGTATTTGAATACTTAACTAGGTTAATTTTTCTAAAGGTAACAAATTCATATTTTCATCAAAATTATCTTTGCTTATGTCTAATTCCTAATGAATGTAAAAAAAAAAAAAAAAAAAAAGGATCAAAATATAGTAAAGTATTAATAGCTTTTAAAAATAATAAATTTATACATTATATAAAATAATGTTTTATATTTATTATTCTTTTTTTTTTTTTTTTTTTTACATCTATGTTGTCTAAGTGGCTTTTCTTCTTAAAAAAAATATGGTGGATAAATGAAAATGTATACATAACTAAAAAAGTTAAATAAAGAAATTATTATGAATAATAAAGTATATATTATTAATTTAGTTATAAAAAAAAAAAAAATTAAAAAAAGTATTATCTATTTTTATTAATTTTTTTTTTTTTTTTTTGATACTTAAAAATACCCAATTGGAAAAAAAGTAACTATTTGCAAAATAAGGAATACCTAAAAATAACAATAAAATAACAAAAAAAAAAGGGAATATATTCTTCATATATCATTTAATAATTTTTCTTTTAAAAAAAGCAAAGATAATTATCTCATTTTTTGTATTTAATAGTAACATATATATTTATATTTTTAACCAAAAAATATTTTGTTAAAGAAAACAGATAATACTGACATTTTACAAACGTTTTTGTCAGTCTTTAAAGAGCACTTTATGTAACCTAAGTTATCCTAAAAAAATTTAATTATTTTCTTCTTTTTTATATATGTATCATTTTAATTATAATTTCTTTTTCATTATTTTTCATATTTTAGTTTTTCTAACGTTTAGTTTAATATTTTGTATTCCATATGTTATATAGTTAGGAGCAATCTTGAAAGGAAAAAAAAAAATGAAAATATATTTTTTTTTTATATATAACAATTTTTCCTTTTATTTTTAATTTACTGTTAATAAAGTCATTATTAGAACCAATATAATATGTATAATTAGAAAACAAAGAATTAACATAGTCTGCAAAAATATAAAATAGAGATATCAACAAAATTGCATTTCAAATTAATTTTTTATTTTTATTTAATTTCTTTTTTTAATAAATACCTCAGGAGATGATTTTTTAGGTTTTAGTTTATATATTGGGATAAAAAAAATTCGTATTCCTACATTTACAATACCATATAAAGAACAGCAAAAAATATAGATAGCTAAACTAGCTATAACTAATATATCTATTGGAAAAAACTAAAAAGTATTTTAAAGAAATATATAAATTAATATTAAATAATTTCAATATATTATTTTATTTTTATTTTTTTTTTAAAATTATGCAAACCCTTGAAAAAAATATTAGTAAAGAATCAAGTAAGTTAAAAATACTATTTATTTGTTCAAGAACAAATCCACATTTGTAAGCACAAATAGAATTAAAATACTTCAAGAAAAAAAATAAAATAATATATACAAAATGAATATATCATTAAATATGTTTAAATATAATTATTTGTTTCTGTTTCCTTTTTATTTAAAATTTTTTCTTTACTTTATCAGTTATTGAAGCTAACAATGATATATATATTATGAATGAAAATACAAGAAATATTATGCCAGTTATAACTCTAAAATTAAAAAAAATAATAAAATAAAATAATATATTTTACTATATATATATATATATATTTTTTCTAAACCTAAAAGTAAATATTATTCCTATAATATATGATAGCCATGATTCTGATATTTTTTCTATCTCTTGCAATTTATAATTGTATCTACTTAATACTCTATAAAAATATATATTTCTTTTATTAATAACATATAAATACCAATTATTTTTTTTAATGAAAAATTAAATAAAATTTTCTCATTTATTAAGGTATATTTAAACTAATATTTAAAAACTTTTTAAATGTATTATATTAAAAATTCCTTTATATAGTTATATACCTTTTCATTTGTTCTATTTTTAGTATTTCATATTTATCATTACCCTTTACTTCACTATTTGAATTATACTTATTCTTAAAAAATTTTAGGAAAAATTTAATTTTATAAATTTTATCAAAAATTAAATGTATGTTTTTATAGAAAATATATATATATATTTACTTTTATCATTCTTTCTTTTTCCTTTAAATTAATAAAACGATTTTCTATTTCTTTTCTTTCATATTCTATATCTTTTTGTTGTAGAAATGATAAGGGTAAACAAGCTATTCCATAACTCTTCAAAAAAAGAATATATATACAACAATGTAAAAAATAACACAAAGTAAAAATAAATGTGTTTGCTTTCTATTTTTTATTATTCTATTAATCCTTTTAAATAAAAAGAAATGTATATATTTTTTTTTTTTTATTACTGTATAAGTAACCCAAAATGATACACCTATTAAAACGACACATCCCATTAAAAATAGAACTGCTGATTCTCCAGCTAAAAAAAAATTAAAAAACTCTAAATTGTTACTAATATATTTCTTATTTTTATTTTGTTATTAATTATTTTATTTTTTTAACTATGTTTCATATCCAGTAAATCATAAATGTACTCAAGTTCTTTTCCTTTTTCCTATTTAATAAATCAACAAAGAGATTAGAAAAAAAAAAAAAAATTTTATGCTGATGATTATATAAAAAAATATTAAAAATAATATATGTATATATATAAAAAATTCAGTTTATATTAATAATAATAATGTAATTATGTACTTTATTAGACAATTTTTCTAAATATATATTTTGTTAATAAAAATATTTATATAATTAAAAATACCATTGCAAGTTTATGCCCTGGTCTATATACTAGACCAATTATTGACAATACAACTAAAAAAAATATAAAATATATCTGAAAAATATTAAGTTTATATAAATTTAAATTATTTTGAATAATATATAAAATAAGATTTTTTTTTTTTTTTTTTTTTCATTACAGTTTTTTTCAGTGATTCTATAACATTTTCACATGGTATTATATTATCATCAAATTCATTTTTGTATGCATCTAAAAACAAAAAAAATACATATTTTGTTATTTTATACCTTTTCCTATATCACTTTTTTAAAAAATATGTATTAAAATTTTCGTTATTACTCTTATTTTTAAGATAGAAATAGGAAAAAGGAACGACAACATAAGCTTGAAAAATTAAAATCCAAAACATAACTAAAAAAAAAGAAAGTATAAAAAAAAGAATGTATAGAAATTCATGATGAATTTTATAAATTCTTTTTTTCTTTTTTTTTTTAATTATATATGCTAACAATGGTAAATTTTAGATACAATTTTTTGGTTTATTTCAAAATCAGAAATTTCCAAATTCTAAAAAAAAAATAATAATAAAAATAAAGAAAAAGAAAAATATTTATTGTGTATATAAATATTCAATTAAAATTTTTATTTATTAATTTCTTTTAGATTATACTCCATTTGAAACTAGATAAATGTCTATAGGTATGAATAGAACTAAGATAAAGCTTGTACTTAAAGACAAAACAAAAGTTACTGCTATTAATAATGTTGATTCATTTGCTTTTACAAAATATTTGTAAAATGCCCAGCAAGATGCAAATATTAACTATAAAAAAAAAAAATTAAAAGTATAAATAAAAACTCTTTGTTTTGTTTTCTAAATACTAGAATTTACTATTATTACAAACATTATAATCATAACAAGTATCGTATATGCTACTTTTTTTGTTTTCTTTCTACTATATTGCTTAAAATATATTATTTCTATTATCGAAATTATAATATATATATATATATATATATATGTTTATCTATTCTTCCTTTTTTAAAATATTAATAATTTCGATTAACTAACCAAAATAAAAATTAAAAAAATACACCAAATTATTATATCCATTAGATTTTTAAATTTTTCCTTTTTTTTTTTTATAAGATATATATTTATCACATTAATTTTACTTTTCTCTAAAATTAATTTTAATTACGAAGTCAACATTTTTAAAAAAAAATGTGTTTGCCCTTATATTTTTACCAAGTAATTTAAAGATAAAAACAGAATTTTTTTTTTAAAAGGAATTTTATCTATTAATTATGAAAACTTCTTTATGTTAAAAATGATTTACAATAGCAGAAATAATAAAAAATAAAACCTAAAAAAAAAAATTGGCTGTGTATAATAAAAAATTGATTTTTCTATAATGGTTTTTTAAAATTGGAAAATTTAAATTCTTAAAAATACTTTTTTAAAATGGAAAAAAAAAAAATTAAAATTTCTTCTATAAAATAAAATATTATATTTTAAATGTTTAAAATATTTTAAGAAATTAATAAAAACAAAAGATCAATATTATATTTTAACATTTAAAATTTATAAAAAAAAAAATGATAATAATTCTTACATGTATCATACAAGCAAAAAAAGAAATGAATTAAAAAAAACAAAATATAATTAAATAAATATGTACAATATGTATATTTAAACTAAAACAACAAAAAAAAAAAAAAAATTATCATCAATATAACAAAGAAAAAAGTCTATTCTTATATATTTCAAATATGAAATCAAGAATAAATATTATCATTGTATGCAAGTATTCATTTTATTTTAATAAATTTTTTCGTTTTTTTTTTTTAATGAATATATTACTGCATCAAAACCTATGAAAATTCTTTTTAAATATTTTTTTTTTCAAATGTAAAAAAGATACAAAAATTAATATAAGATGCCAAAAATGTAGATATATATATTGTAATAAAAAAATGTGTTATCTTAATTTCAAGTAAGATATAAAAATAAGTTATATTAGTAATCTATTTCAAAAGAAATTATTTTTGTAGAATAGCCTTCATAGATTGTAAAATTATCTCTAGTAATTTTATTTTCATTTTTTATACTTCTATTAAAATCATCATATGATATTTCATAATTTTTTAAATCATTTTTATTTTTTAAACTTTCAGGTTCTTTAAAATATAAATTTGTTCCAATACTAGAAGTTTGAATACCTTTAAATTTATATTTATTATTTATTATACATTGAGGAGTTTCTGTGAATATGTTTTTTAAAGTTATGTTATTAATTTCAAATGGTATGTTATCTATAATATTATCATCTAAATAGCCCTCATTTGTTTTATCATTTTCTTTTTCCTTATCAACTAAATCTTTGTTGGATTCATTAATTATATAAGAATCATCATTTCTAATATTCTCATTCGTGTTATAATGTACTTCTCCATTATTGCTATATATATTATTTTCTTGAGTATCATAACTATTACAATTTACATTATTATCCTTTTTATTAATACGTAGTATATTATCATTATTCAGAGTTTCATGTTCATTATCTTTAGTTAAATTAATATCAGTAATGTTTATCTCATTAACAGTGTTATTTTTTGATAAGTTATTTGAATTGGGTACTTTTTCAGAATGTACATTTTTTTTCTCTTCAATTATCTTAATTTTATTTTCACTTTCTAAATTAAATTTTTCTTCTTTTTTCTTACGAAAAATATTAAAATTTTTTAATTTATTTTCATCATTATTTAACTGTGGAAAATTTAACATCACCAATGTTTCTTCAATAGTAGAATCTGAATCAGTATCTGAATAATTATTCATTTTATAAAAAATAAAAAATATACTTAAGTGTTAACATTGTTCAATATATTTTATTAAAATTTGTTAAAGGAAAAAAAAAAAAAAAAAAAATTACAAAGTATTTATCTGTTTTCTTAAATTTATATCTTTTTTATATATTGTATTTAAGTTAACTAATGAAAAATTAAAAAATTATTATATTTTTTAATCAGATAATATAAATTTATAGAATTCTATTTTTCATTTAGCTTTATATTCTTTTTTTTCTTTTTCATATATAATATTTATGCTTGATGGAAAACATAATAATTTAAATATAGTATTTTTGATTATCTCTTTAAACGTTTAGTCTTTAATTATTTTAAATTTAGTATAATTAATAATATATATGTGAACTTTTTTTTTAATGGAAGCATCATTTGAAAATAAAAAAAAAATATATAACGTATATATTAATTATTTATTATAACATATATAAAAATAATATATATATACATAATTTTTTCGTGTTTATACTTTACAAAAAAAAAAAAAAAAAAATCATAATTTATATATTTTTTGTATATTATAGTCTTAGTATAAAGTTAAAATATTAATTAGTTATATCGTAAATGAATACTTGATAATTCTCTAAATTATTAAGATTGAAGAAAAAAAAAGTTTTAAACTAAAATAATAAAATGGAAAGATTTTTTCATTTAAAATAGGCATATTTTTATAACATATTTTAAAATACCTTAAAAAAAAAGAAAAAAAGAAAGTGTGAAAAATGTACTTTAAACTGTTATATTTACAACATTCTCACCTTTTTTAAAATAAATTGTAATGCAAGATTTTTTTTTCCTTTCATTGAAATAATATATATTTTATTTTTAGCAATAAAACATTTCTTGTGAAAATCCTTAAAATGAGTTAAAAAAAAAAATAAAATAAAATAATATTTGAAATAATAAAAAATAATTTTATTCACTTATAATATTTAACACATCAAATGTAGTTCGTATATTTTGTTAAACAAAAAAATATTTTAAGTTCTATAAATAACTTTTACATAATGTTAATAATATATTATTTATTAAATTATCTTTCAACTTTACATGTTTACTTAAATATAAAAAGTAATCAAATTTTCTTTTAAGGAAACTTAAAATAGAATTATTCTGATAACAATAAAAAGTTTAATGCAAATTTTTATAGCATTAGATGAGGTAGAAATAACTACAATTTATTTATTTAAATTACATAAATAAAGCTATATTTAAATAGTAATAAAAATTCAAAAATCAATAAGTTTTCTGCTAACTTAAAACTTGAAACGAAGTTACACGATTTTAGATTCATTTTGTATTAATACTGATCTTTAAAATCGTTTTGAATAACTGTTAGAAAAATGATATATTTTAATATATATGAACTAATCAAGATAAAAAATATATAATTTTTTTCAGAACAGCTATTTTTTATTTATATATACAATAATGCTATATTAAAAAAAAATATATAATTCGGATTTTATGAATCAAGTAAAATCTTATTGTATTAAAAAAAATATATATTATGAACCTTCATAAAAAAAAAGAAAAAGGTTAATATGAAATTCTTAAAGAACTGAAAAATTTATTATGTTACAAGGAATTACAAATTTAAATCTTATTAAAGGATATATATATGTATGTGTATATTTAAGAGAAATATATATATTTTAAAAAAAATTCAATGATTAAAAATATTAAATTTACATAATAGTAAATACTTCATTTTTTTTTTTTTTTTTGTTTTTCTTTATATTTAACTTTGTTCTTCATTTATAATATACTCTTTTTTCAAACTTCATTTAAATAAGTTTTTTTTTCTTTTTTTTATTAATTCTTGTATTTACTATCTTTACATGCAAACTTTTACAAAAAAGAACTAATAAAAATAAAATTAAATTAATATTTTATTATGCACGTTAGTACATAATTTTTTTTTTTTTACTATATAGAAAAATATGACCGTTGTCAAAAAAAATGTATTGTTCTTGTGTGCAGATTAATCTAAATATTTGCAACTTTTTATAATTAAGCCGAAAAAAAAAAAAAATTATATTAATGTAAGATTAATCATATATTATAATAATAATAAAAGGAAGATAAAAAATAATTTTCATTTTTCATTTCTATGAATTAATGTATATTAATTAAATTTTATTATCTTTAAAATATAAATAAATATTATTTTTTTTATAAATGTGAGTTTTTTTTTTTTTTTTTATTTATATATATACTATTTTTGTATGATTTATTTTTTTTTTAATTTTTTTTTTCATAAATATTTAAAAATGAGTTACGCTTTTACTTCTTTTAAAGAAGCAAAAAGTAATTATGTGTAATTTTATGTAATACATGAAAAATATAAAAAAGAAAAAATTGTAATGATTTTAAGCTTCATAAAATTTTATAATATATATATACTTTTTTCATGTAATATTAAAAAATAAAGATTTATGAAAAAGTAAATATATATACACAAGAATATATGGTAAATGCAAGCATTTCCCATTTTTATAAAATTTTTATTTTAAATAATATTTTTTTCATCTATAAATAATTAAATTTTTTTTTTTAAATTAAAAGATTTATTTTTTAAATTTTATAAAATATATTTATTTTAAAAATGTTTATATATGTTATAAAATATATAAATATATTAAAAATAAGATAATTATTATATCATAGATAGTATGCATATTTGCAGGAAAAATTTTAATTTTTACGAAATACAAATATAGAAATTTTTTAATAATTTACCATAATTAAATCTTTTTTTTTTTTTAATTAAATATATATTTGTTTAACTTTATATATATATGGAATGTCTAAATTGTTCTATTACATTTTTTTGTAAACAATAATATAAAATTAATACTGATATATTTATCTATATTTTAGAAAAGCTAAAAAAATATATGCATTTCATAATGATTATGAATTCAAATTAGTTATTATTTTAATTTTTTATCAAGAATAAATTATTCATTAAAAAAAAAAAATTTTTTAGATTATCATTTTTTTTTTAAACGTTAGACTCTTGTATATTTTATTTATTTATTTTTTTTTTTTTTGCTTTTATAACCTACATTTTCAATTAACATTATTTTTTTTTTAATTTATCAATTTATGTATTTATATTATCATAGTTTTTCCTTTTATTTTTTAAGGATTTTAAAATTTTTTCTTTGATGAGACTTTTTTTTAATTTTTTTTTTATTTATTAACACCAGTAATTAATTTTAGTAAATTTCCTTCTTTTATTCTATTTTATTATTTTATTATTTTATTTTTTGTTTTGTTTTTATGCTCATATATAAAAAAGAATGATAAAAATAATTAATTAAACAAAAATAGAGATGTTTAATTTTCTTTATAAAAAACTAAAAAATTATGAATAATTCTAATTTGTCTTTTTGTAAAAAAAAAAATACATAAAATAATGTTTTCATGTTATTTAATTTTTGATAAGAATTAACTCTAGACAGGACAAAACTTCAGTATCATATATAAGTTATTAATATTATTTCATTTCATACATTATATTATCAAATTATTTAAATTTTTTAAAAAATATAAATTAAAATAGTGCATTTTAATAGTGCATTAAAATGTGAAATAAAATTCTTATCTTTAATTTTCATTTTAAGTAAGCATCTATATATATTCTAATATATTAATACAATACAATAGTTTTCATTTTTATATTCTTTTTTTTTTTTGTATAAATATAGAAATTATTAAGAATACTTAAAATCATTTCAAAAAATTGAATTAAATTATTAGAAAAAGTAGCAAAAAGATATCCTGATTTAAAAAAAAAAAAAAAAAAAAAAAAAGTGGTGAATTTAAGAAAGAAATGAAAGAAAAAAAAATAGAGGATGAAATATTGAGAAAGGAAATAAGACAAAATAAAAGAGAAAAAGTAGTAAATATAAAAAATGCAGGAATAAAAAGTAATACAAAAAGCACTATGGCTGATAGTGATGAAGATTATTCAATTATAACATTATGTACAAAATGCTTATCAAAAAAAATAGGAGATAATAAAAATAAAATAATTTTAGATAGTAAAGCTTTTAAAGATAATAGACTTAAAAATCGTAACAGCATAAGTAATACAGATCCATTATCTCATCATTTAAATTTATCTCCTTATTTTGATAGATCACAAATAATTCAAGAAATAATATTGATGAATGATGTTGAATTAACCGAAGTATATGAATTTGATAAATACAAATTAGGGAAAGGATCTTACGGAAATGTAGTAAAAGCAGTAAGTAAAAAAACAGGTCAACAAAGAGCTATTAAAATAATTGAAAAAAAAAAAATTCATAATTTAGAAAGATTAAAAAGAGAAATACTAATAATGAAACAAATGGATCACCCTAATATAATTAAATTATATGAAGTATACGAAGATCATGAAAAACTCTATTTAGTGTTAGAATTATGTTACGGTGGAGAATTATTTGATAAAATTGTTAAATATGGAAGTTTTTCCGAATATGAAGCATATAAGATTATGAGACAAGTTTTTTCAGCTATATATTATTGTCACAGCAAAAATATTATGCATAGAGATTTAAAACCTGAAAATATTTTATACGTAGATGACTCTGATGACTCACCTATACAAATAATTGATTGGGGATTTGCCAGTAAATGTATGAATAATCACAACTTAAAATCAGTTGTAGGAACTCCTTATTATATAGCACCTGAAATATTAAGGGGGAAATATGATAAAAAATGTGATATATGGAGTAGTGGAGTTATCATGTATATTTTATTATGTGGATACCCTCCATTTAATGGAAAAAATAATGATGATATCTTAAAAAAAGTAAAGAAAGGAGAATTCATTTTTGATCCTAATTATTGGTCGAGAGTCAGTGATGACGCAAAAGATTTAATTTGTGAATGCTTAAATTATAATTATAAAGAAAGAATTGATGTTGAAGGTGTACTAAATCATAGATGGTTTAAAAAATTTAAAACCAATAATATAGTTATAAATAAAAGTTTAAATAGAAAATTAATAGAAAAATTTAAGGAATTTCATAAATTATGCAAAATTAAAAAATTAGCTGTAACTTGTATTGCTTATCAATTAAATGAGAAAGAAATAGGAAAATTAAAAAAAACTTTTGAAGCATTTGATCATAATGGAGACGGAGTACTAACTATCTCTGAAATATTTCAGTGTTTAAAAGTTAATGATAATGAATTAGATAGAGAATTGTATTTTTTATTGAAACAACTAGATACTGATGGGAATGGATTGATCGATTACACGGAATTTTTAGCTGCATGCCTAGATCATAGTATATTTCAACAAGATGTAATTTGCAGAAATGCTTTTAATGTATTTGATTTAGATGGAGATGGAGTCATTACAAAAGATGAATTATATAAAATTTTGTCTTTTAGCGCTGTTCAAGTTTCCTTTAGTAAAGAAATAATTGAAAATTTAATAAAAGAAGTAGATTCTAATAATGATGGATTTATTGATTATGATGAATTTTATAAAATGATGACTGGAGGAAAAACTTGAAATATATTAAGATAATTATATCGCAATAAAATCTATATTTAAGTTCACTTATTTTTTATTTTAACTTTAATGCGTTAAGAGTATATTTCCTATATAATATTTCTTACTTTTTCTTTTTTTTTCTTAAATAAGTTTCACTGGAATTTCTTATTTTTCTCGCTTTGCTTATTTCTTTAAATTTGCTATTTAATTTTTTTGTTTTGTTTTTTTTATCTGTTATTATATTAATGAAACTTTAATTATTTGGGATTTATAGTAATTTTTTTTTTTTAATATTTTAATTTTGTGCTTTGATTTTTACATTTTAATTTTTTGTCAATTTGATTTTTGTATTTTTATAAATAATTTTTTCTTATAATTTTTTTGTTTTTTTGTTTTTTTTTTGTTTTTTTTTTGTTTTTTTTTTTTCTTTTCGGGGGATTCATTCTTTGTAAACGTACATTTTTTATTTTTTTTTTTCTTAAAATTAATCCATTTGCATTTTTATTACCATGTAGTAAAATATAATTAAACGATTATTATTAGCTAATGTATTATCATTGATTATCTTTTTATACAACGGGAAACTGTTATATTTTTAAAAATATGATTAAAACACTTTAAGAGAAAATACTAGCCATATATACATGTATATGTATATGTGCATATAGTTTATAGTAACATAGTAATAGATCTTATACCTTATGAAAGAAAAGAAACATACAGCAAATAAGAAAATCTGAATATAATTCATATCTTATAAAAAATAATTTTTCTTAAGAATATATATTTATGTGCAAAAAAATTCACATATCACTATATCTAGAAAAAATAGTAATCTTTCAACATAATGGAAGTTTATATATAATTATTTTTATTTATATAACTCCTTTTTTTTTTTTTTTTTTGTATTTATGTTCAGTTTTTCTTGATTTCTGTACGGATTTGTTTATCAAGAATGATTATGTTCTTCTCTAATCTATCGTATGCATTTTTTTTAATTTCATCCCATTGTAAATCAGAAATCATACTTTTATTTTGAGGCCTTACTTTTTTTTTAAGAATATTAAAATCATTTTTAAGATCATTTAATTTTATTTTTATATAATTATATTTATTATCACTTAATATCTTTTCCTCGTAAGGGCACATTTTAATAGGTATAGAATAAATGTCAACATCATTTACAATATTGAAGTTTCCTATTCCTTCCATCCCTTCATTAAAATAAATTTGTTCACGCATTGGTATTGCATTCACATCATCCACATATGAATATAAAGGATAAACTTCTTTGTTATCGCCAATAACTGGATTTAGAACCTCTATTTCTCCGAATACCCAACCTAATCTTCTCAATGTAGTACAAGCAAAGTAAAAATAATCAGATGGTAATGTATGATTTATGTAATAGCTTAATCGCTCTTCCAATATTTTGGATCTATGTGTTATGTAACATACCCTTGCATTTGCCTCTGATAATTTTGTTTCCTTTATCATATATTCAATAGAATTCATTATTTCCTTTTGCTGATCTTCATTATATTTATAGCATTGTTCATAAAATTTTATTTTTGTCTGGCATAAAACAATTAATTTATGTAAATAATCAAAAATATCTCCAATTTCAACTATTTCTTTTATTTTTTTAATTTTTTCTTTATATCTGTCTACTAGATTATAAAATCGTTCATTCAATTTAATTATTTCTTGTTTTAAATTTTTATTATTTAACACCAATTTTTGATATCTTTCGTTGGTATTATAATTAATTAAAGTTATTTTCTCTGGATCACCACAAGCTTCTTCATAAGTTTCCATTATTTCGTTTAATTTTTTTTCTAATGTTTCTTTTTCGTTTTTTAAATCATTTATTAATTTTATTTTTTGCTCAGATTCATGAGTAACCATCTTTATTTTTTCTTTTAATTTACTATTTTCTGTATAAATACAAATTTTTAAATGATTTACATATATATAAAATTTTACTTGAATTACAAATATACTTTTTATAAATAATTATGTATATGTACATTTTTTTATAACTAATGTATATATAGATGTGTGATAATACTTTCATTTATAAATTAAATTTTAATACCTTCAATTTTTAAACCTAATTCCTCGTGTATAAATTCCATTTCTGTTATTTTCTTTTGGAGAAATTCATCGGAGCTTTTAGCATTTACCTCAGCAGCTATTTGCAAGCGTTTATTCTTTGTTCTAATATTCTCTATGGTAATCTAATTTTAATAAATTTCATATATTATAGTTATAAATGTACACGCATATATATAGTCTTCATTTTTTTTTATATAATTTTTTAAATATACCTTCAAGGAGTTTATTTGTTCTTTCAGACTATTGATTTCTATTTCTTTATTTTTTATTTCTATATCACTTAGTTTTTTAATATTATCTATATCATTTTTTATTTCTTCATTTTCTTCTTTCGTTATTTTTATATTATTATTAATACTATTGAAATTAGAATTATTTAAAGTATTATACCATTTTTTTAGGAGTCCTTTGTCATTTACATACAATAGATATGTTTGACCATCATTATATTCAAGAGTTTTTATTTGTATTATATCTTCATTATCTCTTAAATTAAATTCATTATTTTCTTCAATTATCTAAACATAAACTTAGAATTAATAATTTAAAAAAAAAGATGTCCATATTATTAATATTTTTTTTTTTTAATAAAAAACAATAAAAAAAAGAAAAAAAGAAAAAAAGAAAAAAAGAAAGAAATAAAGAAATAAAGATATATAATTAAAACTATAATAATTTATATTCTTTAAGAAATTACTTTATTTTTAAGAGCTATATGATAATTAATAATTTTTATTTGACTTCCTTCTAATAAAAAAATAGTATGTGGCCTATAATCTCCTTTTAATTTATATACATAAAAAAAATTAGCTTTAATAAAGCAAAAATACTTTACCCATTTATTTTTTATTTCTTGTTCATCTTTAGAAATAGTATAATGGTCATGAATATCTGCTACCCTATTTTTTTCGAAATATAATTGAGGATACTTTTTAAATTTTTTTTTTTTTGATGTATACATATAAAGAGTACCTGAAATAGACTTTTTTACTAGATTACAATTCCCAAAATATATTAATGAACTAATATCAAACATTTTTTTTTTTCTTTCTATTATTAAACATTATAATTAAGCATTTATAAAAGTAAATATAATAATTATTACAAAAAAATAGAGAAAAAAAAAAAAAAAACTACAAATAAAAATATAGTATTTTCTTATTTCTTTTTCTATAAATTACCAACAATTAAATATTTCTTATTTTTTCTTATGAACAACAAAAATTTTGTTTAAGATACATAACTTTTTTTAAATATATATATATTATGATTTGTAAATTTTTCTTATAATTAATCTCATTTAAATGTGTAGCACCATTAGGCACAGTTTCAATTTTTATTTATTTGAACAATAAAAATTTAATAGATATATCTTTAATTACTTCATAATTATGTATATATAATACTACATATATTATTAAAAATATTTTATTGACTATAAGCAATATTAAGAAAAGACATTTATAAAATTTATTAATACATATATAATACTATATTAAAAAAAAAAAATATGAAAAAATGTAAAAAATCTCAACTAAAATTATTTCTACATGTTTCTATTCATATAAATATATGCAAAATAGTAAAATGAATAGAGATACAACTTTTTTATAAGCATCTTTTATTTTAAAAATATACTTTTTAAATTAATTTTTTTAATTCATATTCAAATTAAACAATATTTTAAAAAAAAACTTTGAAAAAATGAAAAAAATCCTATAAATAATTTTAGTGTAACTACCATATTATCACAATGAAATATATTCATCACACTTCTTTTTTTTCTTATTTAAGTATAGAATAATTATTTTTTAAAAAAATTAAATTTACTATTCTACATATTTTGTTCAAAAAAAAAATTTTGCAATTTTATAATACTATTCTAATTCATAATATTATAAGAAATACTGTAACTAAGGAAAATAAAAAAAAAAAAAAATATTCCAAATAAATAAAGTTAAAATAAAAATTAAAACATACTAAGGATTTATAAACAAAAAAAGAAAAATTATTCTTGTAGAAAGTAAATATAATATTCTATCATTTTTAGTGCAACTTTTTTTAAATTTTTTTCTTCATATTATAAGTATTCAGCTATTTTTTGTTCAAAAATATAAAATGCTTTTCTATTTATTATTAAATCATTTCAATTTTTTTTAAATTTGAAAAACATTTTTATAGTGTATATTTGAAATATTAAAGTTCTAAATGAATTTGAAAAATATCTCAAAAGAAAAAAAAAAATAATAATTTTTTATATATATTATTTGAATTAAGATTTTTTTCTATATATATATATATATATACATATATTTTATTTTATATTATTTTAGTTTCCATTATCAATTGTGACAGTTTGTCCGAGTGGTTAAGGAGGTTGACTCGAAATCAACTGGGCTCTGCCCGCACAGGTTCAAATCCTGTAACTGTCGGTTTTTGTTAATATTTGCAAGACTCTTACATAAATATAAGAAATTTAGAAAAATGTTTTTTAATTAATATTAAATGAATAATTATATTTATGTCTTTTTTTTTTTTTTTCTTTCTTTAAAATTAAAAAAGCCTTATTTTAGTTTATTCTGGCATGCAATTTATCGATGTAATATATTTTTTTCTCTTTTTTTGAATTAAATACTAAATTTTAAAAAATTGAATATTTACTTTATTACGATCTCTTTCAATTAAAGTAAAAATGATTTTAAGAATTATTCTAATGATAAGAAATGGTAAATGCTTATTTAATATCAATTCAAATATTAGATAAAATGTATTTTATATATTTAAATAAAAAATTAATTAAAAGATTAAATTATTTTTACCTCAATGCATGCTTACTCATTAGAATAAAGTTATTTTTTTATATTAGTAGTTTCATCATATCTTTTATATTCATAATAATTACATTCTTTTTTTTTTAACAGTTTATTCAAATGCACCAAAATATTATATTACAATGAAATAGCAATTTAATTTTTTTTCTTTATGAATTTATAAAACGTAAAATTGTATTTTCAAGAAATACTCAGCAAAGCTATTAAAACAGGACTAGAGTAATATGATTAATACATAGGGCATTTTTAAATAAAAAAGAAGAAAAATCTGTATATAAAATAAATATAAATACCTTGAAAAAGTATATAATATGTCAATCTATAGAAAAAGAAAAAGTTTCTAAAGGAATAAATAAAAAAAAAAATGAAGATGAAAATTATATAAAATATTATTTTATGCTCCGATTTTAATATGCTATTCAAAGAATATAAACTTTTTTTTTATTATAATAATATCTTTTTTATTATTTTGAGATGTTTCAAACATTTATAATAATATTTAAAAATTGTCTGAATTTTAATTAAATTTTATAAAAAAACAATAGAATATATTAAATAAATGAATTAAGATACTTCTAATATAAAATAAAAATATCTATATTAAATATATACTATTATATTAACATATAAATCAAAAGTAATAGTTTGTGTATATTAAGAAAAGAAATAATATATTTATTAGAAAAAGTGCATTAAAATCTCTTCCAACTTCAAACTTTTTTTTCTTTTAAATTTTTCATTTAAAAATTTTAACTCATAAAATATTCCTATATATACCATTACTTATTTGTTCGTTTGATTTACTTTATGCTTTATTGCGAAGTTCTTATGAAAAAAAAAATTTACAAATTTACATATAAACCTTTCTAAAAAAAAAAAAAAAGAAAGAATTTCGGAAATATAAACATAGTAAAAATGATTATAATTATTTCAGTTTTTTTTTTTTTTTCCATATTTTGAGAATTTTAAATCTCTAAACTAATATAAAACAATTAATTCTTATATTAATATTTTTATATTTAAAAAAAATAAAAACTCGTATTTTATTCATATTTACCTCACAAAAAAAAAAAGTTTTAGGAATACAAATAAAATTTAAAAAAAAAAGATTGCAATCTACATAAATGTTCCATTTTAAAAATAAAATATTGACATATGCATTAAAAATAAATTAGAAATAAGAGAAAAATAAGAATATTAAACATGTAAAGTAAACATATTAAATAAATTAAAAATAGAAATAATAAATAGGTTAAAATTAATTTAAAGTATGTTAAAAATAAATAGCAAATTTTTTAAAACAATGTATCTTAAAATTAAAAATAAAAAAATAACAAAAAAATACAAAAACAAAATATTAAGAGAGACTAAAAAAAAAAAAATATTACAAATAAAAATTCTCTACTCTTTCTTTCTTTTTACTTTATTTAATTCCCTTTTATGTTAATATTATAATATATTTTTTTTTCTGATACACAACCAATATATACTTTTGATATCTATATAATTAATGAGCATACATAAGCTGTTCTCTAATATAATTCATAAAAATATTCCTTATAATTATTTCAAGTAAATAAATATATATTATATATTTATTTATTTATTTGTTCTTGGAATAATAGTAAGTTTTATTTTATTTTTTTTTTTATATTGTTCTCTGCTTAAGCATTTTACTGTGTTTAAAATTCTGTTATATTCATGAAATAAGTTATCTTTTTTATTTTTATTATATAAATTAATTAAATTATTTATGCAATTTTCAGTTAATATTATTTATTATCTCTATTCATATTTATAATTTTTTTTGTGTTGGCATTCAATAAGAAAATAATAAATTATTATATCTCTTTTTATATTTTTTTAAACAAATTTTATCAGAATATTTATCATCACATGATTCTTCTTCCTTCTTTTTATTTTTATATTTCCTTTTTTTTTTATTTTCATTAAATGTATTTTGAGATATACAATCATCATATAATTTTGGAAATGTTTCTAATTTAGGAACATCTGATTTAATAAATTTAAGGTGGTCATAACTACATGTTTCTTCTGAAGTATTATTTTTATCATCGGAATAAATTAATTCTGCTGATATTTTTTTTATTTTATTGTTATTAATAAATAATAATTTTTTAGTTTCTATAATTATATTATTGTTAATAATTGCTTGTATAGGTATATTTGATGATTCTTGTTTTCTTTGTTGATTATAATTTTCTAATTCAGTATCTAAAGTTTTAAGAGTATTAGTTGAAAGATCAATACCATATTTATTAAAAATTATTTTACTAATTAAATTATTTTCTTTTGTAATTTCAACATTGCGTTCAATTAATGAACTGCATACTTTAGAATATATATCTGTTGTGTATAGATAAATACAGAAAAATGCACCAGGAACTGTGAAATCATAATTAGGATGAGGATTATAAGTGCCATCTTCAATAGATTTTTTATATTTCAAAAGAACACCATTTAATATTTTATCATTAATTGATACATCTACTTCATTTTCACTTTTTATTTTTTGAAAATCATATTTTATTTCAGGTATACTATTCCATTTATAATCTATAGATACACATAATTTTGAGAATTTATTAAGATAATAATTTATTTTCCTAAAACAATAACTTATTTGAGATGAATAATTTCTAATAATTTTATCTGCATCGTAATCAAAATATGTTGTAATTATAGAATATTTTTGTAATTTATCTACAAAATTACACAAAAGAGCATCAAATTTAAACAAAGTACAAACAAATGGATGTTTCACATCATAGTAGGAAATAAATCCATTTTTATATATATGTATATTTTTATATTTATCAATTATTTCATAAATATCTAATAATTCTATTTCTTCAATCAATTCACATATATCTATTATTGTTTCTCTTAAATCTAACCTTAATATTTTAGGTATATTTTTTTTTTCGCAATTATTCTTTTTACAAAATTGCTCAATAATGTGTAATCTAGACAATTCATAAATGGGGTTCTCATTTAATTCTTCAAAAGCAGCAACAATTTTTTTGCACATTGAAAAACTATACTCAGGAAATAGGTATTTAATTTTTTTTCCATAATAATAATAATTAGAAAATTGTTCAGATATTTGCACATCTTTTGCGTAACTATCTTTTAGTTTATACATAACAGTTTTTGTATAATTTATTAGGTGCATTATAGTATTGCATTCTTTATAACATATATTATCAATACAATTATTATTAAGTATTCCTTTAGAGATTTTAGCATTTTTTATATTATCTTTATTATAATAAATTGCATTGTCTCCTAATTTATTATCATTTTTTTGAGATATATAAAAGTTTTTCTGTTCGTATTTATTCAAGCATTCATCTTTAATATCTTTAAAACCAAGAAAAGTACCTTTTTTAATATAATTTTCGGATTCTAAATTATTTTTCTTAAAGGAGAAGTTTTCTTCAAATACTCTTATATTCTTTCTTGTCATATTTTTATTAGGATTCAATTCTTCATGCCATGTATTCTGTATATTACAATCTTCTTCTCTACTATATATATTAAAGTGGTGTGCTAAATCCATCTTATTTTGAGATATCATTGAACTTTTCCCTAAATTGTTGTTACTTAAATAACAATATTTTTTATTGGTTTTATTAATACTATGATCCAAAACATTCGTTATTATATTTTCTATTTCATTTGTAGTATTTTGCATTATTTCTTCGTTTTTCAATACAAAAGTATCATTATCATGAATTCCTGATTTATAATCAGTATAAGAAATTGAATTTTCCGAAATATTACTTATACTAGAAGATATTTCAATATTATCAATTCCTTTTTTACGTACAGCATATAACACTGACTCTTCTGTAGTATTACTTGAATTAGAAGAAATGTTATTTATTTCTTTTATAATTGAAACGGATTCTTGTAGTTCTATTGTTTCATATTCGTTTATATTTTTTAAATTTAGCATGGAATATATTACTTTGAAAAATATTTCATTATTAATTTCATCAGAAATGTTCTGAAAATTTTCAAAATTCTTAAGAAATAAATTTTTAACAAAGGATAGATTATCAATTATATTTTTTCTTTTAGTTTCATTTAATCTAATACAGTACGTATAATATTTTAAAAGGAAACTTACATCTGATATATGTTTAATAATTCTTTTACATATTGATACTTCGTTCTTCAACTTCTTAAAAAATAACTCAGATTCATGAGATATAAAAAAATGTAATTCAGAATAATGTAAAACGTTATCAGTTAAATCATTATTCATGCCAATTACTTTTTTTATATAAGTTTTGATATCTTTATTATTCATTAATAAGTTGAATATATAACAAATATTGTCATCAAGAATTTTAATAAAAGTCTCAGTGTATACAGGATTATCTTGCTTAGCTATTTCAATTCTCTCTTTTATATATAATTTTAGAAGATTTATAATTTTTTCTAATAGTTTATTTACTTTAGTAAAGTTACTATCCTTTTTCTTTTTCATGAGCATTATTTCCTTACTATAATTTTTCATTTCTTTATTTCTTTAAAATAAAAAGAGAATTATTTAAATAAAGGAAAATTATTATTTTATTATAAAATGAAATAACAAAAGGAATATAAATATAAACAAAATGTATGAATATAATAAATTTATTTTTTTATAAATTAAAAATTTTTTTTTTTCAATGTAAAGTTTTATTAATTTTGGTATATGTATATTTAATATTCTAATAATATAAAGAAGTTATATTAAACCTTAAAATATTGGCAATAAGAATTTAATAAAATTTATATAATATTATTATTTCTTTACTCTTAACCAATATTAATAGTTATAAAGTAATATTTATGCATCTATCACAACTTATATATATTTTTTCTAAAAAAAGAAATATCACAAAATAACATAAACATTAATATTATACATTAAACAAAATATACTTTTTCTTTTTTTTTTTTAAGAAATATATTACTGTAAAAATAAAATAAAATAATTAAATAAAAATGAATTAAATTTATAAAAAATTTCTAACAATTTCAATAAAAATATTCTAAGCATACACATGCTTTCAAATATTTTTTACGGATAAACTTATACGTGTACCACTATAATTATTTGTATGAAATATTAAATAAATGTTTTTACTTATCAATATATATATATATATATATATATAAAGATTTTTTTTATTAAAAAAAATAAATATTATAAAATATTCTATTCATTTATAAATTATTATCGTTTCAATATAATATAGTAAAAAAATTATATTGTTAGAATACCAACTTTTTTTTCTTAAAAATATAAAAATTATTTTATTTTTTATTTTAAATATTTAATTTGAATTTGCCATATATTGAATTAATAGAATTTTTTTTTTTTTCTTTAAATATGTTTGATTTGAATTTATTAAAAATTGAATTTATGAAATAATAATTTTTTTTTTTAAATTCACGTTATTATCTAATTGTATATGATCATGAAGCTGTAAATAAAAAATATAAAATAACAATTGAACATAAATTTTTAATATGCTCATGAAATTTAATATCAATTAAATAATTTTATTTTATAATTAAGCATTTTTAAAATATATTTTATTATATCTAAAGATAAATACAATAGCCTTAAAATATATTATCTGAAAATATGGAAAATTCTAAGTATGATTCCATTTTATGTTTTTTTTTTTTTTTATTATGATTCTTTATAAATATTAGGATTTTGCATGTTTTCTGGAAAATTTTTGAAAAAAATAGGAAATACATGCATATATATATGAACATTTTTAGCTACATGAAAAAGAAGAAAATAGCACATATTAACTAAAAGCTATTTTTCTATAATTTTTATTTTTTTAAAAAAAAGTGTGATGAAGAAAACACATTGATTTTATATAAACAAAAACTATCTTTTTATTTGTGTTTTATATCAATTTTTATCAGATAACGCTTAAATTATTCTATAAAGGAATATGCATGTATGTGTATTTATATATATGAATATTTTGTTGTTGTTTCTTTTATCTTTTTGAAAATATAAGAAAATTTTAAAGTCCTTTAATGCTTATTAAATATATTCGAATTATAAAGATGAACTGAATTATATGTATATATATATACCACTTTTAATTAATAATATATATTCTTTTATTTATTTTGTTTATTATTTTAAAAAAAAGTTTTTAGAATATTTTTACATTTACAACTAAGATATAATTATTAAAACTTTTATTTTACAATAAAATTCTTACCCTTTAAAAAATCCTATGCATAAGAATAAATAAATTAGTTATAAATTAATATTCAATTTTTAAGTGCATTTAAAATTTTTATTCATACACAAGCTGCACTTACGAAATCGTTTACTTTTTTCACTTTTCACTTTTTAAAATATGCTCATACATTTACTTATATATAAATAAACCATTATTTAATTAAACTTTATATTAAATATTTTTTAATTTCATCTAATTCATTAATAATTATATTACATACTTTTTACTTTTTCATTAAATGCATGAGAAAAATAGAAATTGTTTTTAATGCGAACTATTTATATTTTATATAATTTCACTGAAAAATACTAAATATCTTTGAATAGTATGAAAGTAATCATATTTGCTATTTCATTATGTATTTATATAAAGTTCGATTCATAAATTAAAAAAAAGTATGTATTAATCTTTTTTTTTATGAAGTTTATTTTTTAAAACTTAAAATTTCTTATTTCCTATTTAAATAATTTTTAATATAATTCATATTTTATTCAAAATAAAATTTATTAATTTTAAATTTAAAATATATATAATATAAAGAAAAAACACGTCCTGCTTATTGAAAAAAAAAAATCAAAATTTTGCCATTGGCATTTTATAAAGAACTAGAAAAAATCAAAATGAAATTTAGAAAAGATTAATTTATATTACTGTAAAAAATAGAATATAAAATTTTATTGAATAATTTATTTTTTACATTTGTTTATACAAATTTTTTGAATTTCAAAGGTTTTACTTTAAGATACTATATTTGATTATATTATATAAGCATGTCCAATTTGCATACATATATATAAACTTACTATCAATAAGAATAAATAAAAATTTTAAGTTTTTTAATAATAAATAATTAACATATACTTTAATAATTCTTTAATTACCCTTTTTATTTTAATGAAATGTATCATTTTTTAATTAATTTTATAATTTGGAAATATAAACTAATATTATAGACACATATTTATGACATAATCATTGTTCTTTAATAGTTTTTCTTTTTCTTTCTCTCTATATAAATTATTTAATATACTTTATATATTAATAATTTTTTTTATTTTTAAAACATGTATATATTTACGTTAAAATTACGTGAAAGTATTTATACATAATATATAAATTCTTTAGAGTTATCAAAATAAAATATACTATTTCCTAATTACATGATATAAAAAGTAATACTTCATTTTAAGAAAAGTATTCAATATAACTCAACATAATTACGTAAAAATTAGAGAGAGGGGAAATTGTAAATTTAAATAAACATGCTTATTTTATTTCATAGGGCAAATTTTTTTTAATGTTTATTAAAGATTTTAATGTTGTATTAAAGTAATTTAATTCCATGCTATTTAAAATATTTTCAAAGGATAACATTCAGTAATAACTTCAAAAGTAATAGCCTTTAATTTTAAATAGTCAAATATAAAATATATATTAACGAGACATTAAGTACAAAAATTATAGGTAATAGTACTTTATCATTTTTATAAAAAAATTTTATTAACAATAAAAATTTTTGATAATTTTGTAATATATATATATATACATTTAACTGATATTTTTTAGTAAAGCTTAATATATGTTTAAAATGAAAAAACTTTTATTTTGAAAATAAATCCTTTAAATTATTTTTAATTTGGAAATTAAAAATGCATATAAACTTGTTTTATTTTTATTAAGAGTAAATAAAATTAAAAAGAATAAATTTAATTTTTATTTTCAATAAAAAATAATAATATTCTAAATTTTCATGATATTTTACAAATTTTTATTAAATATTTATTAAAAGAAATACACTAAAGAGAATAAAAGAAAAATTATTCCAAAAAAATAAAGTACAACTTATGTTAATTCAGCACACTATGTATATATATATATATATATATATATATATATATATATATAATACATTTTAATTATTTACTAATGTTTTTTCTTTTAAATGCATTAATTTTTCTCTTTATTTGTATTACATAAGATAAAATAAATTGTTTTATTATAAAATGAAATTTATTCAAAAAAAAAAAAAAAATGAGCATTTAATAATAAATAGTAAATTTTAGAACATAAAAATTAAATTTCTCTAAAATTTATCTTCGTATTTAACTATATCACATATTAAAAAGTGTTAAAAATATATACATTTTTTTTTTTTTCCCTTATAATCTTATATTTTATTTATTATAAAAAATAAAACATTTATTAAAAGGGATTTTGATTATAATTTTTTTTTTATGTTATATTTTTAAAGTATTCCACTAGAAAAATTAATTTTTTTTAAAATGTGATATCATATCGAAAAATATATAAAGTTTTGAATACCAATTATATTTTTTTGTGCAATATTATTTATATTGAAATTATTTTTGCATTTTTATTTTGATTGCTTCTATATAAAATGAACTATACTACTTGTAAAAATCATATATTTTATTATTTTAATTTAACAAAAATATAAATGTCATAAATTTAATTTTACTACAAGCGCATATTATTTTATTTTCAAATTTATATATATTTTTTGCTTTAAATTTCTGATTTTATCTATATTTATAATCATAAAAATAAATTAAATCAAATTATTTAATTCATATGTATATTGTCCTGCTTCTGCACATAAAAAGCTTTTTTTTAATTCTATGTTATTTTGGTAAAATAATTTTATTTAATAATTATATTAATTTATTAAAAGATAAAAAATAGATACTACTATATAATAATAATATTATTTTATTTAATTTATTATTAGAAATTTTTTTATGTGTATCTTGAATGAAAAACAAAAGAAATGCATACATGTTTTCTTTTTACTTGCGAATAAATTAGAAGTAAATCTAAAACAAAAAATTAAAAATTACGCAAGGAAAGGGATTCTAGAAAAAAATATTTCAAAAATTAATTTCCTAAATCTTATTATATTCATTTATACTAATCCATTGTAAAAAAAAATATAATTTCTTTAATCAAGCAATAACATATTTAAGCACTTTTTTTTTTAAGTTAATGATAATTCAACTATTTCGTCAAAATACTCATTTCTTATTCATTACTAATGTATATATATATATATACACCTTATTTTATCTTTTAGTAAATTTTCTTTTTTCATTTTTTAATTTATCGTAATTATTTTAATGAATACTAAAAGCATAGCTTAATGAATTCCTTGTATCTAATAAATGAATTATAGTGAATGCTTTTTTTCTATTTTTTATTATTAATGTATAAAATAAAATATAAATAGTCATATTTAACAATATCTTATTATTGCGCGAATTTAAATAAAGAAAAATGTACTTCATATATGAAGAAAAATATATATAAAAAAATTTAGATATTCTAGTATAGAATTTTCCATTTTAATATATCAATAGACCTAATTTTTTTTTTCTTTTTATCAGGTGAAAAATATATATTCACATTAGTATATTAAAAAGTAAAGATTATACAGAATTTTGTTTATATAAGTTTTTTTAAGAATTTTTAAAATATCTATAAATATTTCATATTAACATACTTGTTTATTTGCTCATTTTCTTTTTTTTTATACTTATATAAATAGCTTTCATATATCAGTAGTTTTAATTAAATAAATGTACTTACGAGAAAAAAGAAATATTAATATATGCACAATAATACGAAAATTTTTATTATTCTCTATAGAAGTATAAGTTACACATATGTATATATATGTTTGTAGATTTTCATATATGAGATACTGCTTATAAACCAAAAGTTTTTATATATTTAGATAAAATTATTTTTATTAAAGATTAATGTATAGTATATAAATATATACTAGTTTTTTTTTTTTTTTTTTTACAACATAAATATTAATAAAAATGTTATAAAAGTAAATGTGTATTTTTTTTTTTTTTATTTAATTTTTAGTGTAAACTTGCCTTTTTCGAGTCACATAAAAAGTACATAAAAATAAAAAGTGCACATACATTTTTTAGTTAAGTACAATTAAATATTATAAATCTAATTATTAAATTCATTTATTTTTTTTTTTTCACTGAATAATTTTAATTTATGACTATGTGATTGTTAATTATTGTTTATAAAAGTTTAAAAAAAAAAATGTATTCAAATACGCATTTTACGTAGACATAACTATATAATTAAATAAAAATAAATTCATATATATATATATATATAATTACTTAAATAATTTAATAATATCAATTTAAATATATTTATTATACATTTATAAAAATATAATAGTTTGAATAAAAAATAGAATATTATAATATTAATAAAGAACATGTAATCTAGATAATTAAATATAAATTATGCAATTTTTTTTTTTGGGGGGGGGGGAAATTAAAAAAAAAAAATATGCTTATATTAAATTTTTTAGAAGTGATTAAAAAAAAAATAATAGAATAAATAAATTAACTGCGTATTTTTTAAATTATTACACTAATATTATCTTCTTTTTTTTTTTTTTTCTATAAATAAAATTGATCATTGAATATATGAATACTCATGTATTCATATTATTTATTTTTGCTCATAGATATGCATGTTTTACATTTGCATACAGGATACAATGACATTATTTTTGCATACTTATTTTTATATATTATATCATAATTAAATTTTTTTCAATATAATAAATTAATTTGTTATACTTTTCATACAAATATATCTATACCTATATATATATATTTACATTGAGTTGTATTATTTTATTATTTTTTTTTTTTTTTTTTTGCTTATTTTTATTTGTATACATATATATATATATATATATATATATATATATATATATATATATATATATATATATATTATACATTATATATATTTTTTTTTCTTTCATACATTTTACTTTCTACATATTTTTTTATTATTTATTTATCTTTTTTAATTTAAAAATAATAATGAAGATACATATTTTTTTTATTAATTTTAAAGAAATACTATTTTATTTAATGCAGTAACAATAAATATATGATTTTTTAATGCATTCTTTTTTTTTTTCTAGTACTGTTTAGTTTTTTTTTTTTTTCGTAAGAAATATATACATGTATTTAATATATTTATAAATTTATTTTATTTAGTAATTATAAGAGATTTTGTTATATAATTTTTTTTTCTTCTGTAAGTTATGAAAAGAACTATTTTCTTTTTAAATAGACATTGCTTTTAAGAAGAAAAAAGAAGAAAATACATAAATACATTTATGTGAAAGTATCATATTACATAATGATAAATGAACATTAGAAAAAAAATATTTGCTTTGTAATTTAATTTTTATTTACTCAATTATTTGTGTCAAACTACTATAGTTTTATTTTTAAATTCTATAACGTTTCTTTAATTTTTTTTTCTTTTTTCTTTTTTTTTGAATTTTTGAATTCCCTTTTTTTTTTTAATTATATAATATATAGAGTTCTATTGTTAGCATTTTAAGATTTTTACGATAATATCAACTTGTTTTATATTTGAACCCATAAAATTTTATATTAAGCAAATAAAAATAACAAAACAAAAAAGAAGCAATACGAAAAAATATCATAATCATTTATTTAGTTTTTATATATAAGTATGTAACCATTTGAGTTAACATGTATATAAGTTCATATACATATGCATCTTTATTTTTATTTTTTTTTTTATTTTTCTTTTAATCTTTTTATTCTTTTTTATTTATTTTTTTTTAATTTATAAACTATAGCATATTTTAACTTCTGTTGGAGATCAAAGAAGATTTTTTGTAGACGCATCAATTAAACTAAAATATTAATTTATTATTTATATCATAATTATTATTGCATTAATTATTATTATTATAATTATTATTAGTATTTACATAATTATAATTATTATTACATTAGTTATTATCATTATACTATGTCTACCTTTATCATATTCATTACAGTTATTTTTATTATTATTACATATTAATATTATTTATGTACTAAAAGGAAAAAAAAAAAAAAATACATTTCTAAAATAATTTAAAAACATATAGGTAAGGATTAATTAAAAAAGCCTACCATTACATTTTTAAGATAAAGTATACAAAAAATTACAGTTTTTTTTTTTTTAAATTAAGAAGTTTGATTTAAATTAAACATAGTAATTTGACGATAAATTAAATAAATTTTTATATTAACAAATGTAACTGCAAATGAAGCCTGTAAAAAATTATCTTACTTATTA
This sequence comes from Plasmodium relictum, assembly GCF_900005765.1. Classification (NCBI taxonomy): domain Eukaryota; phylum Apicomplexa; class Aconoidasida; order Haemosporida; family Plasmodiidae; genus Plasmodium; species Plasmodium relictum. The sequence continues at coordinate 2,329,211 of NC_041690.1, forward strand.
ATATGGTTGTTAAAATTGATTCATATAATTAAGACACACAAAATTATAATTTTTTATTTTATTTATTTTTTTAAATAAAATAATATTTGAAAAAATAACAACAAAAAAAAGTTTACTAAAGAAAATAATATTTCCAATGTAAAATCAATTAAAATTATTGTATTTATTCTATTTCATTTTATATTTCTCTTCATTTTATTTTATTATATTTTTTTTTTTTTCTACATTAATTTTTTTTTCATATATATATGCACACATATCTACAACTTCATTTTTTTTTATTTCAATTTCCATTAATTGTGCATATTTATACATTTTTTAAAAAGATCTTTATTTAAATGAAAATTATGAAAAATTATTTGTAGATTAAAAAAAGAAAAAAAAATGTAAAAGGAAAAATAAAGAGAGTAGTAATTCATACTTATATAAAAATGAAACAAAATATTAATTTTGATAATAATATGAATTTAAGTATCGGAAAGATAGATTTTAACAATATTTATGTTGATATATTAAATATCCAAGAAACATTAGTAAGTCATATTCAAAATATTGTTACTCATGTTTACAAATTAATAGAAAAAGCAATATATACAAATATTGAAAAAAGAGAATTATTAAGAGATAAATATGACGTTAATTTCCTAAATGATGCAAATAAAAAAAAAATGACAAATGATTCAATTGATATTAAGGATACAGATGAAGATGTAGAGAAACACGAAATAAATGTATGTGTAAATGATTTAATTGTTGAAAGTAAATTTGTTAAAAATAATGAAAATCATAATTTAAATAAGGAAGAGGATATAAATAGTGAAGAAAAGTTTCAATTTCCAATAGAAAATTCACAACAAAATGTAAATATTCCTCATGAAATACATAACTATGAAGACAAAAATATAACAGGAAATAATAAAAATAATGATGATGACAATATAAAAAAAATTATTTTAAATAATAATATTCATGATATAAAAACAATTATTTCAGACGAAAATAAAAATAATTTAAATGGATATAATAATAACAATAGTAAAAATATTTTAAATGAATTGGATGATAATATAAAAATAAATAATGTAAATAAAGGTCATAGTGATATAAATAAAAGTATTTCAAATGAAATAAATTATGGTATAAAAAAAAATAACTTAAATGAGAATAGCGATCACAAAAAAAAATGTATTTTAAATGTAGACAATTATTTGGTGAATAAAAATATTGATAATATACTAAATGAAAATAAGTTAAAACTAAAAAAGCACATTGCTTTATTAGAATTAATAAAATATGTTATTCTATATTCTTATTATTCAAGTAATGAAAAAAAAGAAATAAAAAGTGATATAAATAAAAAAGAAAATATCAACAAAAAATTTTTGGCTGAAAGCTATATTAACAAACTAAAAGGAAACATAGAAATTTTAAAATTTGATTTAAATAATGATATATCAAATTATAATTTTTGCAACTTTGACTTATCAAATGTAAAAATTAAATATATAAATATAATTAATTATTATATGGAATTATTATCACCTTTTAATAAATTTTATGATGAAAAAAATAAAGATAATAAAGAAGATGAAAAAAATTTGAAAGTAATAAGAAGAAAATTAGATGAAATAATATTAAATTATGATTATATTATTGACGAAATTTTAAAAAAAAATAATTTTAGTGAATTATCAGAAGAATATTTAAGCAATTTAAAAAAACAAATTATACAAGGAAATTTTCCAGAAAATAATAAAAGTGGTAGTAATATAAAAAATGAATATATAAATAATATGTATATTTCCAGTAAAAGTGAAACAATAGAAGACAAAAAATTATCAAGCAAAATTAAAAATATTTCAAATAATTTATTAAATAATGAAAATAATAGTATTTTAAGTAAAAATATATTTTTTAATGGTTTCCCATATGCTTTTAAGAATATAAATGAAAATTTAAATAACAATTTTTTATATAAAATGAATATATTTAATAATCATAATATAAATGACATAAATTTTGATTATCTTAATAAAGCAAACATAAAAACGATAAATTCATTAAAGAAAAAAAATAGCATTAATAAAAATATAGAAAATATATATACTCAATATGTTAATTATAATTCTGTTCCCATTAAAAATATAAGTAATGTAAAAGAATTATATAAAAATAATTTAAATTATAAAAATTTGAGTGACTTGAATAAAACGAATTTAATTAATTTAAATTTGTCAGATATTAAAAATTTCAATGCAATTAGAGGCAATTCATGTGAAAATATAAATAATGAGGATAAAAATTTAAAAGATCAAGAACAAATCAATTATGATATATGCAGTGGTGGTATTACAAACAACAAAAAAAATTTTAAATCTCAACAAATAAATGATTTAAATAATAAGAATGATTTTATTCCACTTAATAGCACTAACGGTATGATTAAGGAATATATATGCAAATGCAATAATAATAATTCAAGAAACGACTCAAAAAATGAAAATGAAGAGATATTACATTATAATTGTAATAATGAAAATTTAAAAAATTTTGAAATAAAAAACCAAATTATTGATAACAATAAGGTTTCATGCATGGAGAAGAATAATATAAACAATATGGTTAGTGATTACAAAAATAACAATAAAAAAAATAATGAAATCACAAAAAACAATGTGATTAATGAACATGGTTTATTTTCAATTAAGGAACCAGCAAATTTTAACAAAAATAATAAAAATTGTGATTTTTTATTTTACGAAGAATCTAATATAAAAAATGACGAAACTAAATTAAAATATAACGATAAAAATAAAACAATAGGAATAAATGAAAACAAAGTAAATAATATAGATGAAAAAATAAATATTAGCAGTAAAGAAAATTGCTTAAACGAAAAGCTCATAAATGGTAAAGAAAATAAGATACATGAATATGTGTTTAATAAAAATGAGTTAAATCATAAAATTGATAAATTAAATAGAAAAACAGAACATAAATCCAATGAAGCTACTGTAGAAGAAATTAACTATAATGGAAACAACAATTTTAAAGATCAATCAAGTTTTAATGAAAAATATAATTTTAATGATGTTGAAAATTATAACAATATATATGTATCAAGTAATAATATGTGTCAACTAAATTCTTATAACAATGAAGATATCCATGTATATAGTAAGAATATATCCATTAACACTTCAAAAAAAAACATTAATAATGA